>NC_133770.1:67303173-67412521 GCF_003597395.2 Chelonoidis abingdonii
TCAACCTGTGCAACTCCTTGCCTGAAGAGGTTGTGGCTGGGACTATAACAGGGTTTAAAAAAGAACTAGATAAATTCATGGTGGTTAAGTCCATAAATGGCTATTAGCCAGGATGGGTAAGGAATGCTGGCCCTCGCCTCTGTTTGTCAGAGGATGGAGATGGATGGCAGGAGAGAGATCACTTGATTGATTATTACCTGTTAGGTTCACTCCCTCTGGGGCACCTGGCATTGGCGACACTCAGTAGACAGGATACTGGCCTGGATGGACCTTTGGTCTGACCCAGTATGGCCGTTCTTATGAGTAGTAACCTCTGTGGTTTATGTACTCAAGTGATCCTTCAGGAGGGCAAATTATGGGAACAGAAGTCACATAAATGGCCTTAGCACATATTGAAAACCCCATTCTCTCAAAACCAGCAATTACTTAAGGGATATTTTTTATGTCCACCACCCTTAGGTACACCACACATGTGACTGCCTCAGAAACCCCCTCTACCACCACTCTATCCACAGTTGACCTTCCAACACCAAACTAGTTATCAATGGACCTGTAGCAGTCTGAGGTAGCTAGCTTCCAGATGGTTAAGGCAACCCACTTCTAGACCAGTATGGCCACCCTCACATAAGTGTTGTGATGCTAGAGAGAGAGTCACACAACCTGCTCACGAAGCTCCAAAAATGTAGCTTTCTTCATGTGCAAGTTCTGGAAGCACCGCTGAATATCCCAGGTCTCTATGACAATGTGATCCCACCAGTCTGTGCCTGTGGTCCTGCTCCTGAAGCACTTGTCAATGTAGGGGGCATCAGTCACTATACTAAGAGTCATGAGTAGCATCAGCCAATTTGAGTCTATCATGTCTGTATCGTCCCCTGACAGGTAGCCTTCAGTAGCTCAAAAATGGCACCAAAAGGCCCACCACCATCTCATGGATGCTCTGCCCATTTCCTGAAACAGGAATGAAAGCCCAAGCAGGACAAGTTCCTGAAATAATGCTCCCTCCTTGTTGCCAGAAGCATGCAAAAGATGGCTTGGCAGGATGTCATGGTGGGCAACAACTTCCTGTAAAGTGCTGTGTGATGGACAGTCAAGGTTTCCCACAGTGCACCACAAATAAATGGGTGAAGTGGCTACAGCTGGAGAGGGTGCTAGGAAACCTGGGATAGGCCAGTTTGACTCAGATCTACATCATATAATCTAGAGATCTGAGGGCAGGTGAGAGACCTAGGTCCAGAAATCCTAATCCTAAACCTAGGGTTAATATTCATTGTGGATCCTCAAACCTAGACTTACAAACATCAGACCTGTGGGCTCAAGTCCCACAGATCCTGGGCTTACTTTGCAATGCAGACATACCTTTAAGGTAGGACAAGAAATAGTCTTCGATCTGCAGCAAGGGAGATTTAGGTTCAATATTAGGAAAAACTTTCTAACTATAAGGGTAGTTAAGCTCTGGAATAGGCTTCCAAGAGAGGCTGTGGAATCCCCGTTACTGGAGGTTTTCAGGAACAGGTTGGACAGACATCTTTCAGGGATGGTCTAGATTTACTTGGTCCTGCTTCATCCAAGGGGCTGGACTTGACTTCTACAGGTCTCTTCTAGCCCGACTTTTTATGATTCAGTAATGAAGTACAATTGTATAGCAAGGTCTGAATTCTATAAGGCGTGGTTTCATATGATGAAAGGAGGATATGATGTATGGTATTTTAGTGAGGGTTTCAATAAGCATGTTGACGAGGATGATCCAGTTGATACAGTGTACTTAGATTTTCAGAAAGCCTTTGACAAGGTCCCTCATCAAAGGTTCTTAAGTAAAGTAAGTACTCATGGGGTAAGATGGGAGGTTCTCTCATGGATCAGTAACTCGTTAAAAGATAGTAAACAAATGATAGAAATAAATGGTCAGAGTTCACAACGAAGGGAAATAAGCAATGACGTCCCCCAAGGATCTGTAGTGGGACCAGTGCTGTTTAACATATTTATAAATGATCTGAAGAAAGGGGTAAACAGTGAGGTGGCAAAGTTTGCAGATAATGCTAAATTACTCAAGATAGTTAAGTCCAAAACTGATTGCCAAGAGTTACAAAGGTATCTCACAAAACTGGGTGACTGGCAACAAAATGGCAGATGAAATTCAATGTTGATAAATGCAAACTAATGCACATTGGATAACATAATCCCAACTATATATACACAAAATAATGGGGTCTAAATTAGCCGTTACCACTCAAAGATCTTGCAGTCATCGTGATAGTTCCCTAAAAACATCTGTTCAATTTGCAGCAGCAGTCAAAAAAGCTAACAGAATGTTAGGAACCATTAGGGAAGGAATAGATAATAAAACAGAAAATATCATAATGCCATTATATAAATCCATGATAGACCTTCACCTTGAATACTGAGTGCACTTCTAGTCACTTCATCTCAAAAAAGATTTACTAGAATTGGAAAAAGAATAGAGAAGGGCAACCAAAATGATTAGGGGTATGGAACAACTTCCATATGAGGAGAAATTTAGAAGACTGGACCTGTTCAGCTTAGAAAAGACCCAACTAAGGGAGGGATATGATAGAGATCCATAAAATCATGGATGATGTGGAGAAAGTGAATACAGTAGTGTTATTTATCCCTTCAGATAAAGACAAGAAACAGGGGTCACCCAACAAAATGTATAATAGGCAGCATGTTTAAAATAAACAAAAAATGTTTCAGAGGGAAGCCGGGTTAGTCTGCATCACCAAAAACAACGAGGAGTCCTGAGACTAATTTATTTGGGCATAAGCATTCGTGGGCTCTAACTCACTTCATCAGATGCATGGAGTGAAAAATACAGTAGGGAGGTATAAATATACAGCATATGAAAAGATGTGAGTTTCCTTACCAAGTGAGGGGTCAGTGCTAAGGAGGCCAATTCAACCAGGGTGGATGTGGCCCATTCTCAACAGTTGACAAGAAGGGGTGAATATCAACAGGGGGTTAATTATTTTGTAGTCACCCAGCCACTCCCAGTCTTTATTCAGGCCTAATTTGATGGTGTCAAGTTTGTAAATTAATTCCAGTTCTGCAGTTTTTCGTTGAAGTCTGTTTCTGAAGTTTTTTTCTTTTTTGTGGCCACTTTTAAGTCTGTGATTGAGTGTCTGGGGAGAGTGAAGTGCTCTCCTACTGGTTTTTGCTACACCACACAACAGAAAAACTAACCCAGGAACCAACCCCTGCAACAAACCCCATTGCCAACTCTGTCTACATATCTATTCAAGGGACACCATCACAGGACCTAAGCACATCAGCCAAACCATCAGGGGCTCGTTCACCTGCATGTCTATCAATGTGATATATTCCATCATGTGCTAGCAATGCCTCTCTGCCATGGACACTGGCCAAACCAGACAGTCTCTACATAAAAGAATAAATGGACACAAATCAGACATCAAGAACTGTAACAACTAAAAACCAGTAGGAGAGCACTTCAATCTCCCTGGAAATCCAGGAAACAAGCAGTCTACATTATTAATTATTAGGGCTATCAAATGATTAAAATGAATTGCGTGATTAATCAATCATGTTGTTACCACTTAAAAATGTAGTAAACATCCAAAAATATTTAAAGTAACGCATATACTTGTTCATAAGCCACTTTTTTTTTTATTAGTAAAAAAAAGAGAAGCATCAGAAAAAGAGGGTCCGCGTATGAATGGGTATAGAGAGGGAGAGGTGGGACACAGCCCCTCCCCCACCAACAGATGGAGCAAGGAGAGGCAGCACAGCCAGGGCCAGCTTTAGGACATGCGGGGCCCAATTTGAAAGAGCTGCCACCAAAGATAGCAGCAGCAATTTGGCAGCAGCTCAATCAGTTGCGGCTGTTTCCGGCGGCACTTCAGTGGAGGTGGGGTGACCAGACAGCAAATGTGAAAAAAATCAAGACACGGGTGGGGGGGTAATAGGAGCTTATATAAGAGAAAGACCCAAAAATCGGGACTGTCTCTATAAAATCGGGACATCTGTTCACCCTAGGCAGAGGGTCTTTCCTCAGCAGCTTGAAGGGCCCTCTGTAGCGCAGGGCCTGATTCACAGGAATTGGCCTAAAGCCGGCCCTGAGCACAGCCAGCAGAGCCAGAAAGAAAGAGGCGGGGTCAGAGTCTCTCCACTTCTGCCCATGCTGCTCTAGCCTTGGGGCTGGCAGGCTGCAGCTGTGCCGTGCCGCCCAGTCTGGCCCGCCAGAGCAGGCTGTGGCTGTGCCACCTGGTCTGGCCCGCCAGAGCAGCTCCAGCCAGGCCAAAGACGTCCTCCCCTGGCTCTCCCAGATAATGTGGGAAGGGGAGAGTGTGGGGGTCCCGGGCTAGGGGTGGGGTCAGGTGGGGGGTGGTCACAGGAGTTACTCCCCTGACTCCCAGCTTCTCACCCCCCACCACCAAAAAAAAGTGAAAAAGTTCCCCACCAGTTGCTGTCCCAGCCCGTCAGGGTAAGCAGCTTGTGCGCTGGGACATTTTGTTTACCTCAAAGGTCTGCAGGCACGGAGGTAAACAAACCATCCAGCTTATCCTGATGGCCTGGGAGCCAAACTTTGCTGACCCCTGAATTGTAGGGTCAGCTTATGAATAGGTTATAAAATTTTTCCATTTTTACTTATCCATCTTGGAGGGTGAGGGGGTCAGCTTATAAACTAACCAGCTTATGATCGAGTGCATACCGTAATATTAATTTCAATTACAACAGAATACAAAGTGTACAGTGCTCACTTTATTTTTTATTACAAATATTTGCACTGTGAAAAACAAAACTTTTTAAATTCACCTCATACAAGTACTGTAGTGCAATCTCTATCATGAAAGTTGAACTTACAAATGTAGAATTCTGTACAAAAAAGCTTGCATTCAAAAATAAAACAATGTAAAACACTCGAGACAAGAAATAGGACTGAGTGGATTTAATCAGCCAATCACTCAGACAAACAAGGTTGGTCATAATTTACAGGAGACAATGCTGCCTGCTTCTTGTTTACAGTGTCACCTGAAAGTCAGAACAGACATTCGCAGGGCACTGCTGTAACTGGCACTGTAAGATATTTACATGCCAGATGCGCTGAAGATTCATATATCCCTTCATGCTTCAACCACCATTCCAGAGCACATGCTTCCATGCTGATGATGGGCTCTGCTTGATAACAATCCAACTGATACACATTCATTTTCATCATCATCTGAATCAGATGCCACCAGAAGAAAAAGATTTTCTTTTTTTGGTGATTTGGGTTCTGTAGTTTCCACATCAGAGTGTTGCTCTTTTAAGACTCCCCTCTCAGATTTTGGACGGCTCTTCAGATTCTTAAACCTTGTGTTGAGTGCTGTAGCTATTTTTAGAAATCTCACATTGGTACTTTCTTTGCGTTTTGTTAAATCTGTTGTGAAAGGGTTTTTAAATGAACATGTGCTGGGTCATCATCTGAGACTGCTATAATATGAAATATATGCAGAATGCAGGTAAAACAGAGCAGGAGACATACAATTCCCCCCCACCCCAAGGAGTACAGTCACAAATTTAATTGACGCATTATTTTTTTAACAAGCATCATTAGCATGGAAGTATGTCCTCTGGAATGGTGGCCAAAGCATGGAAGGGGAATATGAACGTTTAGCATATCTGCCGTGTAAATACCTTGCAACGCTGGCTACAAAAGTGCCATGCGAATGCCTGTTCTCACTTTCAGGTGACATTGTAAATAAGAAGCAGGCAGCAGTATCTCCCGTCAATGTAAACAAACTTGTTTGTCTTAGCGATTGGCAGAATAAAAAGTAGGACTGAGTGGACATGTAGGCACTAAAGTTTTACACTGTTTTGTTTTTGACTGCAGTTACGTAACCAAAAAAAAAAATCTGCATTTGCAAAGTTAGGCTTTCACAATAAAGAGACTGCACTTTGTATGAGATGAACTGAAAATTACCATTTCTTATCATTTTTACAGTGCATATATTTGTAATCAAAAATATAAAGTGAGCACTGCGCACTTTGTATTCTGTGTTGTAATTGAAATCAATATTGAAAATGTATAAAAACATCCAAAACTATTTATTAAATTTGGTATTCTATTAAGTGCAATTAATTTTTTTTTAATCATGATTAATTTTTTAGTTAATCGTGTGAATTAACTGCGATTGACAGCCCTATTAATTATTGTACTTAAATTCCTGGGAAAAGGTTCTTGTGAAATAACTTTTTTCTAAAAATTATTAAAAAAATCATTTCACCCAAATAAGATTTAAAGCCCTCTCTCGCAGCCATTACACTATGGTGGTTCACAGCACTTAAGAGTCTCTGAAGAGCTTCAGATTGACAAAGGTTGTGAAAGCATGATAAAGTTTAATCATTTCAGACAAGTTGAAAAACTAATTCTTCTACTGTAAGAACTGAGTAATGCTTTCTATACCGCATAACAGCAGCATTGCCAACAAAATTAGAATAATCATTAATGTAATTTAAATAATTAAGCAATAAGAGAAGAAGAGGTGTGCTACTGGATTTTACTGCCACTTTTATGGCTGTGATACATTGTTAGGCATGAGGCTGAAGGTCGAGTGCAATAAACACATCAGATAATGGATTATTACCCAGTAATGCACACCCTGAAGTGCCTCATTGATATTATAAAATGGGTATTCTTTTTGTTGTAAGCAAGTTTTAAAAGCTTTTTGTTTTTCATTTTATTGAACTTCTGATATGAGAAACAGGACACTGTAGGATAAAAGATGAGGGAGAAGAGGTTTAAAAAGAACATACTTGATTTAATATTTGTCCTCTCCACTGTAAACCTAATACTGCAGGCTTTAAACTAAACTATGGAGAGTTCTAAATACTCGCAGGGCCCTGTCCTCTTCCTCAAAACGTTTCTGTCATTCCTCATCCTCCCCAACCCAATGTACACCTTCCCTGATTTGTTTCATATTTAAAATAAAAAACTTAGGACCACATTAATTCAGTTCTCGTTTATTAGTTGATGTATTAAGGTTTCATTTTTAAAAGGGAACAAAAAAAAAAATCAAAAACCCTCTTGATTAGACCTCATTGATTATGAAACAGTAAAAGCCATGGCAGGAAAATGACTTGAGATTCAGGGAAATAGAGGGGAGAAAGTCTCTATTGCTCTAGCAAATACTTTTTAATCCATTAACTGAATGCCCAATAGTAACCAGCTATATGACTACCCCTCATTTTTTACCAATCATTTTCTGCCACATCTACCCCTCCTCTTTTTATCAAGCATACAGAGACAGGATAACTATAAGGAAACTAAATATAGTAAGGAACTTAAATCCCTTAACCTATGTATGCTTCATCTCACTTTTCAACATGCACACTCCCTTTATTCATTTCACATACTCTCCATGCTACCCCCTGCTATTTCAATAGTATTTTTTCTTCTTCAGAGGAATAAACATTCTTCTGATTTCTTGGTTAAAAACATGTCAACAACACACCCTTCTTTCACTGCTTAATTCTTCTTTTCCCTCACCTCAGGATTTTGTGATAGTACTAATTTAACATTTGTTAGACTCAAGGAGGAACAATACATTCCTGAGAACCACAATCTTATGAATGAAGATTTTCCTGTTACTGTTATTCATTTTCTTTGGAACACAGGAGGACGTCACATAAATCACCCACAGTTTACACTGCAATGAGATATAGTTCAGAATACAAGGAAATGCATTTACTTGAATAAGCCTTCTGAAACACATTACAGCTAAAGAAGAGATATCTGCACCCTTAAAAATTGCTGTATTTCAGTTAGAATGACCTCCCTTCAACATGATTGTTCTTAACTGTTCTCACTTATGCTCTATTGCCCAATGCATCCCAGCTGTGAACTCAGATTCTACAGTGGATCACTTGAATTTCTGCAGATTTCATTTCTAAATACTACTTTGGG
This sequence comes from Chelonoidis abingdonii, assembly GCF_003597395.2. Classification (NCBI taxonomy): domain Eukaryota; kingdom Metazoa; phylum Chordata; order Testudines; family Testudinidae; genus Chelonoidis; species Chelonoidis abingdonii. The sequence continues at coordinate 67,311,095 of NC_133770.1, forward strand.
GCTTTTAACACTTTACTTTATACACTCTCTCTCCATTCTTTTTAATATACAGTTTACGGATTGATGATCCTAAAAAACAGCTATGTTTGCAAGAAAAGTTAAAATAGTGTATAATTCCCACTACTGATTCTGTTCATTTCAAATTTCAGCATTCCTGGGAGTGTTGAAACTAATGCTACAGAGAGAGTTTGTAATTTAAAAGCTTTGGGGTGTTTTCCACAGAGGCAGTATTAATTCTTCCTCTATATTTACTACTAAGGTAAGTATAAACTGATCTTGAAATGCTGCTCTTCTAGACATTGTTATACACTATTTGTAACTATTACAGAAAATGATGTTAATCATTGTCAGTGTAGCGTCTTGTCTTTATTTTGCTGCATTGACTTGTGTTTAATAAAGTTATATTTTTATGTTTTAAAAAAAAATAAATATCTGAGTTTGAAATATATCTATCTATCTATAGTTAGCTTGGGTTTTTTAAACTAAAAATCCTTTTTTTATTTCTGTCTTTCCTAACAGGCTATATTTTTAACTATTACCTTAATGTTTGGCCAGTGCAGAATATTAAGAAGCAAATGTGCACAAAACACTCACGCACACACGTACACCCCCTACTGCATACACAGCTACACTTCTTCATCCTAAAGATGCATCTTTTAAATCCTATTATGTAAAGCAGCAAGTTTTTTAAAGCTTTTAGCTATCACCATATGCTGTATAATTTTTTTTTTTTCCATTTCCACTGACCCAGGACAACAAAGGAAAGAAAATATTAAGAGTCAAAAACTGTCCAAGTAGGAAATAAATCATAATCCTGTGAAGTTTACAGCAAGGCTGAAGAGTACATCTTTTCTACAGATATTTTATTCTAAATTGTAGCTTACTGGAACAGATTTTAGTAATTAAACAATTTCAACAATACAGTAAAATTGGTGTCTAACAAAGAAATGTATTTTTCCAGGTGCTTATAAAATTAGCAAAGTGGTATACAACTTTGATATGGGTGTGACAAAATATAGACATGACTCTTCATTTACATTAGTAAAAGAGGACTCTACAACTCAATGAAAAAAACAAGTCATATTTTAGTAAGTTGTTTGCTTTCGTCCCATCTCCCATCAGTGCCTAATGTAACGATATTCAATTTTTTCCCTTTCACCCAGTCCTCTTTGTTTTTCACCCCATGCAAGGTTCCCACAGCTACTTCCACTAGTACTGGTGCCATTCCTAGCTGAAATCAGAACCAGAATCAAAACTGTGATATGATTAAATAGTTCTATAAGTGAACAATTTAACATGTAGAGATTCCCCCAACCCTCACGAACCATTATTTTTAATGAGGCTAGTTTACTTTTGGAATCTTGGCAACAAACAGTCATTTACTCCAGTCCTAGAGCAATGATTGCAAAATAAGCAAATATAAAGATTACACGCAATGTAAAATCTGCATGTGCATATCATTATGCCACAAAAAAATCACGATGTGCTAGAAGAGAGGCCCATCAAACTACTGCATTTGTTAATGAAAAGATCAGTTATTCTAAACCAGTCTACTGTATCAGATTTGATAAAACAAGTGTTAACTAAATGCCTTGCTTAAAAGCTTTGATGAGAAAATCTAACACGTTAAACCAAGAAACAGTTCAAGGACAGCAGGAGGCAATTCCAGAACACAGGCGCAATCTATAAAGGCAAACTACCACAGCTTTTTGATGTTAAGTAGCAATATCAGCATACAACAAAGCTTAGAGGCAGACTGTTGTATCAAGTTTAAAAAGTGTAATATCCAGGGTCAAAAGTCACAATTACCATATACTACCACTATTTTCAAGTGAAATCAAGGTCAGTTTTAAACAAATAGTAAAACACTATCTAAATTATAATATTTCCTCTTTATCCTCTTAACCCTTGAGCTTTTAGATTTTTGGTTACATTGTGTTGCAGATACTCTATAAGACTGAGGCAACATACACACTTGGACTTCAACAAAGTGGGAGGTCACAGACACATACTTTGAAAACATATAGATTTCTTAAAACAGGTTACGCACATTAAATAGTCTAAGTAAGAGAAGGGGCAGTGGTACAAGATGAGTGACACTTCATAAAATTGTAGATAAATTACCAGAGTAGCACATTAAAGTACTCCCTATATAGTAAAAGCATAAAACCAATGGGTGGACTCAAAAAACCAGAAGGTACAGTATGAAAAAATTGCCTTCTTGCTTCTATGATTTTCTGATTATATTTTATCAAATGAAATTAAAACTTGTCAGACCAGATGACAAATGTTGTTAGCTATTTAATTTTGTTAAATGATGAAAATTTCATAGTCATACTTAATGGGCAGAAACCTTTTTTGTCTAGTTAAGGAGAAAAAAAAAAAAAAACTAAAAATCAAGTTACAAAATAATTTCAAATGAATCATTAAGATGTCAATAAAAAAAATTCTCCTTAAGGAGAGGAGAGAAGTAAATTTTCCAATCATCATTTTTTTGCAGACTTAGAATTGCAGAGAATGTTGAAGGGATGGACAGACTCCCTTACATTTGGTAAAAGGAAAATGCATACTTCCCTTCCAACCACCCACCACTACCCCTCCTCCTCCCCCGGAACAAACGCACACACTTTAAGAAAATAATTACATAATGAGTCAACTTGGATTCATTCATTTAAGTTCAACTCGTACATTCAACTGTATCATCAGTGCACCACAGCAAATACCACACCACCTCACCAAAGCTTTGACCTGGCAATTTTAACATTATTTTTATCTGGCCCTCCTAATAAAATGAGTAAAATCCCTTACTGTTTCCTAGAGATGCTTAAAAAGCTCTCTTTTATCTTATTTGTTACCACTACCAGAAAGGTTTTTATAAAACAGGTTTTAAAAAGTTACGGAAAATAATAAAAAGAAAATGCACACTGTCCAAATTTCCAATTCCATTCATTGACTATTCTGAGCAAGTTTGGTTGCAATGCCACCTGGTGGTTTAGAAAACTAACAGGTTCTGTCTGAACTGTGCTTAATAGTTTGGCAAATATGCAATGTTCTACAAAAAACCTAGCAAAAATTATTTAAGTTAATCATTTGCATTTATTAGTATACAATTTCTTTCATATTGATTTGTCAGTGCTCTGCATTCTAGAGGAATTTTAAAAATTCATACATACAAACTAAACTGGGATTTTACAATTGTTTTGAGTCCTGTAAATTGAGCTCCTGGATCAGAATGTATACACACTTCAGGCTTCTTAGAATTAGCCCCCAGAAGTTGAATTTTTCCATCTGAGGAAAAATGAAATGCTGCAGAAGTCTTTAAGAAGGGTTACTGAACTGCTTTGTAAAATTACACTGTATAATTAATTCCATAGTAAGAACGTTTTTATGGTGTGTTTTGGTGACCTTTTATTACCATCAAGTTCACAATGCTGGTGGGCTGCCTTTTAATCCCTCCGCAGACAAAAGCCCTAAATAAACACAGATCCCTTCCTGGGAAAAAGTCCACTCTGGTTAAATGGTAAGGAAATGAGTAAATCATTAGTAATCTTTAAAGCCAAAGCTATAAACTCAAGTTACCTTAAGTTAAAATGAAAGTGTCCTGCAAAAGTTTCAAAGTTCTGTCACAGATAGAAATCTCCAGCTCTTGACTCCAGACTAGGCGCCAGCTGATAAACAAACAATTTAAGTCAAGAGCTGGAGAATTCCCAGCTTTTTCATTTAATGGCTTTGGCCAAGAGTATTTATTGCCTCCAGTTTTATTCTCACTTAGGTCTAAGAGGAAATTTAAACTCATCATTATCTGAAAGCCCCATACGGGCAACAGTCAGCTCACCTGATACAGCTCCTTTTACTCTACATAAGTTTTAGTCTCCACTAGAAGTGATGTAATAGTGTAAACTAATTAACTGTAGTTTTAGGCTGACTTTTTAATAGGCTAAATAAATTTTGTTCACTATGGTTTATATTCCCACTTAGAGCAGTAACAAGTCCAAAAAGTTTAACTTTACAGTTTCCAGTCCAAACCACAAGTAGCATATATCCGTAAAGGACAACTGAAAAAAAAAAATCCCCTCTCTCTCTGCACAAGAACATCATAATACATGCAACAACTTTTGAGAATTCTTTGCTATGGATCCATTTTTTAATTTTGAAAACTCTGCAGACTTTTGAAAGGTAAAATTTTAAACACAACTACTTCAGACACATTTCAGAAGTATAATCCCAATATTTACACAGATATAAAAATTAAAATTCTCAGTTCAGTACCAGTTGCAGCTTTTAAGCAAAGGAAAGCAAATTGTCAAATTTAAGCATAAACATCAATTAAGCATTTTTGGTAAAAGCTCCAAGAAGCTCAAACTACGGTGATGAATGCAGGAGAAATTCCAAGATAAAATACTTCTATCATGGAGAAGTCAGAAGAGGGAATCATTCTATGCCCTCATCACCTGCATACTAAAAGAAATCTAAGTAGATGTAGGCATGTACATCCAAATGTTTATTTCATCTTAGGGTGTTTGTATGAAGTTATACAAACCATTTTCTGATTCAACAATGGTCACTTTGGTCCCTCTCCTCCTAACAAGACCTATAAGTTTTACATTGCATAGTTTGATTTAATGCCTTGTTACTAGATTTTACAAGTACTACAGACCAATACAGTTATGCTTAGCAAAGGGAATCCTCTGACTTTCATCCCTTAAGGGTTAATATAGCTTGCACTTTAAACCAGGGAGGTTCAGTTTCCCCATCACCACACTCCCCTCAAAATTCTTTCCTAACCTGACTTGGCTGAAAAAGGCAATTAATTGTTCCAGTTTCTGCCAAGACTCTTATTCCTTTAAAATGAGGACAGCATTTGAAACAGCTGGCTATTCTAAAAACAGGTAACACCCCTAAATATGGGAAAGAATGAGAGGAAAATGAATCATCATCAACATTTAAAAAAGGATTTGCATTGTGTGGACAGGTGTCTTAAAACTATTACTCTTCTAGTATATGCTAAAAATGACTGGCCTCCTATATTTGAAATTACATACTTTAAAAAAAAAAATGTAGGAAATTATTAGGGTTGCTGTATACATTTGTGAAAATAATTTAAAATAAACTGATTTTTAAGAGTTTTTCCATCTCTGTTCTTACCAAACAGGACAATAATCCAGATAATTAAAGAAACAACACATAGTTCAAGCAGTTACCAATCTAAGACCATCAGCAGAAAGCCTGAGAAAATGCAACCCTTACAGAAGTGAGTCATTTCAGGTCAGGTTAAGGTCATTGCAAGGCAGAAAAAGAAGCCCATACTGCACTTGTCTGCCAAGTATCTGGTTTAGCAATGAATGGACTGCAATTAAATTCTCATTTATATTTCCAAAAGAAAAGGGAAGTCCAAAATAAATTAGACTTCTGTTTTCCATAGAAGTCATGTAAAGCGTCACATACCTTCTCATTTTGCAATATGTCAATTTACTGAAATAATTTGTTTACTGTGTCAAAAAGTATTAAGAAAGGTCGTGATAAGAGATCATTGGATGACACAGACTGATCACAAAACGTATTATCAATAAGTCATATGTTTAAAGTGATATGACTACCGCTAAAAGATTGACAGTACTAATTAGATATAAGGTAAATACTTTAAAAGTGACATTCAGCTACCTCTATACATGGAATAAAATTTCACTGTTTTTAGAAATGAACTTATATCAATTAAATAAATTATTTTTATTTCAAAATGTCACTCCTGTCCATTCCACTTTTGTTTACAAACCAAGCATTCAAAATGAAGCCTCTGGTTGTGCACACAAAATTTCTAGTAGAAAAAATATTTTGTGCACTATTGTGTGTGCATACATGGGATGTACATCCACTTAGACCCGGACAATGCACTCAAATGTGTGTGAACAGAGCCCCAAATTGGGGGGGGGGGGAAGGGGCACAGGGAATTTGTTTTCTAGTTTTTGAGTCTTTAAGATACACCTCCATTTAAGTTTTCAATCTTTTCTCCAACCATAAAGGCTAGGAGAATTTTAAACAGATGCTGGTATTTTCATGTCCTCTCTTGATTCCAGCAGCAGGTGCTTCAGACAAACAAATAGCCCACCTACTATCACAAGGTTTGCAATAAAAATCACAAGAGGCTGCAATACCAAGATTATTACATCTGTACAGAGTCCCACTGTCAGCAAATTCTCTATAGGCTCAGGGGTTCCACCCCTCCAATCCCCCCTCCACAGGGATCCAAATGCAAGATCAGAGCCCAAAAATCTAATGATTAAAACTCTTTGTCCAGACTGTATCATCCTAATTTAGATCTTATCTTATGCCTACAAAATGTATATGCAGGACTCCAGTGAGTCATTTATGTCTGAACACCAGCAGCACTGCTAAATGAACCTAATCCCTTAGTTCAATTCTCCTCTCCCAGCCTAGTTTTCCTTTCTCCTGCAAAACATCCAAGTGGCTTGGCAACCTCAAAAAGACTTAAAAAGGAAGACATATAATTATAAGGGGAGAGATTATGAAGCCTGACTCACTCTGGTGAGCACTTATTCACGTGGTTAGCCCATTGGCTTCAATGGGAATTGCTAAGTGTACATCCATGTGCGTAAGAGTTGCATTTCACTGCAAGGTTGCAAAGTGACTGAATTACATTAAACTTCACTTCCAGCATTTCAGGGAAATGTGTAATATAGTCATGCAGAGGAATGCATATGTTGGAAAGGAAGGTGGAGAAACATCAGGTGGATATCCAAATGCAAGAATAGCCACATAAGTGTTTTACCAAATGGTATTAAAGACAATCCCCATTCATTGGTAATGCACATAAGCATTTGGATGTGAAGTTAGAATTTTAGACTAAAAACACATGGCTATAAAAACACTTGGACTGCAACAGCAAGAGAAACTACCAAGTCAAGTACTTACAGACAACTATACAGCAGCTAATAAACCAATTTTCTCCTCTCCCTTTCCCCCACTTCCCAAACAATCCTATACTTTTGGATTTGTCATTAGACATCCAGACTATAATGGGAATTTAGGTCACATTATCTTTTATCCCATTAACTTGTGTGGAAAACATTCAAGTTGTTAAAGAATCAACTGATAAGGATTCAAGAATGCAGTTCTTTCCCAGCTGAGATTTCAGTAGTCTGAGCTCTAGCTTGAATGAGGAAAAAACTGGACAGCATTTCTGCCTCAGTCAGTGAACTGAAAAGTAAGGGGCAGTATTTAAAGGAGTCAGTCAAAGTTGCATTTGAAAAATTATCAATACTAATTATAATAAAGACTACAGTTTATGAAGTCTAAATATATACACTGGTTCACAATCAATTACATATGTGAAATCTATTACTACCTTTCCAAGAATAGCAAACAAGCAATCTGAATTTGTGTTCATGTTATATTTCAATGAGGTTTTTGATATTAAATTGAAAGTAACACCTCCCTTTGCTACTAAGATTTAATTGATACCAACACCAATTCCTTTAGGTTTAATTCAAACACAATTTCATCTAAAAAGGATGACATTTTTCAAAGAACTGCAAGAGATTAAGCTAAACATCTTCCATTAACACCTGCACTGCTTTGAAATACCTGTAGTCCTGTGAGATGTTCTGTGAGGCAAACCACTATGCCTGCATAAGGCTCATTACAAGATGAAGGCCTTAGTGTTCAACAACACTATAGCTAAATAATAAAACCCTGAACACCCATTCTGCAAACTGTTCAATTTAGGTGGACCCCTAGGCCCTCATTGAGCATCATTAACAAACAATTTAAGAAGAATGTGGATACGTTTGGAGAGGTTTCAGAGTAGCAGCCGAGTTAGTCTGTATCTGCAGAAAGAACAGCAGTACTTGTGGCACCTTAGAGACTAACAGATTTATTTGAGCATAAGCTTTCATGGGCTACAGCCCACTTCCAAAGAAGCCCATGAAAGCTTACGCTCAAATAAATTTGTTAGTCTCTAAGGTGCCACAAGTACTCCTGTTCTTTTTACATTTGACAGGGTCCAGAAAAGAACCATGAGAACGATCAGGCCTTTGAGTGAAAAACTTAAGGAGCTCAATCTATTTAGTTTAACAAAGAAAAAGTTCAGGAGTGACTTGATTAAATACCTACACAAGGAACAAAAATTGGATAATGAGCTCTTAAATCTAGCAGACAAAGGTACAACAAGATCCAATGGCTGGAAATTGAAGATAGATGAATACAGTCTCAAAATACAACTGGGGTTGCCAACTCTCCAATCACACAAAACCTGAACACCCTTGCCCTGCCCCACCCCTTCCCTGAGAGCCTGTCCCTGCCCTTTCTCTGAGGTCCTGCCCCTCCTCTGAGGCCCTGCTCCCCTCACTCCATCTCCCCTCCCTCTGCTTGCCCTCACTCATTTTTACTGGGCTGGGGTGTGGGGGGGGCAAGGGCTTCATCCAGGATGGGGCCAGAAATGAGGGGTTCCAGGTGAAGGAGGGGGTTCCAGGCTGGAGAAAGGGATTGGGCTTCAGGTTCTGGGGTGGGGCTGGGGATAAGGGGTTTGAGCCGCAGGAGGGGGACTATGAGCTGAAGTCAAAGGGTTCGGAGGGCGGGAGGGGGATCAGGGCTGGTTCAAGGGGTTGGAGTGTGGGCTCTGGGAGCAAGTTTGGGGGTGGGAGGGGGCTCGGGGCTGGGGCAAGGGAGTGACTAGATGGTTTTCTAAAATATATGGTCTAGTTCAAAACAGGAAACCAATTCAGGGAAGTCCTATGGCCTGTGTTATACAAGAGGTCAGACCAGATGATCACAATCACTGTTTATCTTTATAATCCAGGAATACATGAACTTCTGAGAATGAGGGTCCACACATGCAGAACAGATGGCAATATCATAGCCTTAAAACCCAGTTCAGCACATATGTTAACATCATGCTTAAATTCCCACTGCTATCAATGGGACTTAAGCATCTATTTAAGTGTTTTGCTGAATTGGGGCCCCTCAATGAGTGCACATACTACTTGTGTATGCTTATATGAGAGGTGGAAGGTTCTCTTTTCCTGGCATAGTCGAGTATACATTTCTTGGTCTTTGGTGATATTTGGATACCAGTGACAGTAACGCCTGAAATGATTTCAGCATTAACAAACCTTGCAATTTTATTCTGATATTTAGTGTTTTCATTAATGTCCCTGCCTCCTGGAGTCATGCATTTGTGAAGATCTTGAGTTTCATTAAAAAACAAACAAAAAAATGCTAGCCCTCATAGTCATGAGCAAAAATCTTGAAAACAAGAATCCTAACAAGCTCAAAAAGCAAAAGAGAAAGAGCACCCAAATGTGTATTTAAAAAAAAAATGATTTTTTTTAAGCCAATCATGGTTGGGGGGGGGGGGTCTGACTCATGAGTTTTGGATGCTTGTGATTGGGAATACTGTGATGTATGGTTTGATTTTCAAGGGCACAAACGGGAGCCCATCTGCCCTAAATGCGCCTTTGAAAAACTCTCCCCTTTACTGGGTTTCTGATGGTATGCATAAAAAGACAGAATAAAACACTGTCTAAGGAAAGAAATTCAGTTTCTTTTCATCCTGAAATTCATACGTTATCACCTCCATTACTTTAGACTAGTTTAGGTTTCATGCCAAAGAATACACCTTTTTAAAAAACATAAGGCAGCACACTTTTTTTAAAATGCAGACCTAGAGCAAAACAAAAATATATCCAGAGAAACTCTATGGAAAGTTACAAAATGGTTTATTCTGTTTTCAGTTTTGCATTGAGTAGTTAACACTTTTTTTCTAATTGAACCCAGTCATTAGAAAAACAAAGGATAAAAAAACAAGCTATTTTACTATTGTGTTCACAGTTATGACTTATTTCTGGGTCTTGCCATGCATCATGTCAATGTGTATTATTTACGCATATTATTCTAGCAAAAACATACATGTTGATGTGTAGTAAAACATACTTTGCTCACTTTCCTTAGTACTACAGTAGAACAACCTATGAGAATGAAATGAATTAAATTTACTCTGGCCATGGCATGCTGGAATGGGGGAAAATGCAATTCACACCAACCTTGACTCAAGGGCAAGCTGCATCCAAAAAAAGGCAATTCACAAGCACCCTCCAGGAAAGAGCAGACAATTGGGGAATGTAGCTTTACCAAGCACAAGGGTTTTAATGAATCAGTTACTCTGACAGATCTCCTAGCCCCATCTCTTTCCTGGTGAGTTCCACCCATTTTGTGGATTGCAATGACCAGCTTCAGACCTCCCAGTGGAGCTGGGCAATTTGTCCCTCCAAGATGGACTTTTACCACTGAGGTCCAGTCTGGTTCTTCTGCTAGTTAAAGCAAACTGTGCCTTTGGGTAGGGGCAGAAGAGAAAGTGTTAGCAGCAACTTTAAAAAGTGGTTTTAGGTAATTTGATATAACTAAGGAAGGGTTAAATGACTACAAAATAAAATAAAAATTTTTTCTTTCATTACATAGGTTGACCAAAAAGCTTCTGAAATCAAAATTAAACCCTGTATTCCCTGCCATTCCAAATACTCAGACTCTCACTCCCTTTCTCTAATAAACAGTGGCCAAACTGATTTAAATGAAATCTGTAAAAGAATTTGTGCTCAGAAAGAAATGGCATGTCTGAGCCCAAAGCAAACTAAAACCACCAAGTTATAAACCTCTCAAACAGAAGGTTTATAATGGAAATGCCAACAGACCTTTAACTATAGTGGTGCTGTTAGGTGCCAACATATAAATAATTTTAGTTTTTGTGGTCACCTCACCATAAATTAGATACAGTGCTAGTAGAAACAGTAGGGTTCTGATTCAGTAAACAGTAAAGACCAAGAGTGCATGTTTGTATTTTAAGACAAGCATAGCATAGATACGACGTTGGCTCTGAAATGAAGTCTATAAGGGGCTGTTGGAAAAAAATTTTTTAGTAAGCAAGCCATGTTCTAAATTCTTGAGAGCCTGTAAAGTAACAGCTCTTTAACAAGCTCTGCTGCCTACTGTTTCAATCTTCTAGGAATCCTTTAAGCAAGTTACCAAAAAAAGTTCCATTCAACCTTTGTATAATTGTCTCTTTAGAAAATTCAAAGCGTGCACACACAGTATAAAGCACAATTACTCATACCGGACACAAGCAATTGCTGAATACAATATATACGTGAGCACCTTCTGCAAAAAAGGAGCATGTGATGGCTACACAATGCCTCATTAGGGTCACTTGCTTTGTTACTCCATTTACACTGGTGCTTGTTACATCATTAATAAATGGTTTGGCATATCCTAGTTTGTCTCAGTGGAAGTGTAATGCACTTAGAGGATCAGATATACTCATGCTGGCATGGGGAAATCAGAATTCTCTCTAAGGCAGCCTCGTCTCCACGCCCTTGACAAGATGGGTAGGAGAGGTAACCAGTGGTACCACCAGCACGCTCCATTTAAGTTTCCATATGGGAGAATGTGGGAGCTCGAAGTTACAGCCAGGATTCGAGCAGAGGCTACCCAAGAGGATGCCCTACTTCAGTGAATGTTCTTAGCTGGCTCATCCATGCCGCTTTCCTAGTCAGGACTGCCCTAAAAGTGATAGTTACAGCAGATTTACTCTGACACCAGATCACTCTCAGAACCCTCTGCTGAGGTGTATCCTGGGCTGAATGTATCCCAAAGAAAATCAGATGTAGGCACTATTAACCAGAGCCTAACTAGCTCATTATTCCACCAAGCTGGTAATATTCACATTCTCTCAGCAGACCCTTAAGAGTGCTATAGTGAGTTGAATAGTTTCACAAAGTATACTAAGATTTACTATTCTACCCAGAAGTATTACAAAATAAACAAACACTGAATTACATTTAGACTAAAGACAAGATTGTGCGCCAGTACATTGAATAAAACCCTGCCCACACTGTCCACACAGGGCTTACTCAAAGAGTATGTCTACACTGCAGCTGGGAGCGTGCTGCCCAGCTCAGGTAAGCAGACGTGCACTAACTCTGCTCTAGCTAACCTGCTAAAATCAGCAAGGTAACCAGAGTAGGAGGGGCAGAAGCTTAGGCTAGTTGCCTGAGTATAAACCCTCCCAGACTCCTGGGTGTGTACTGAAGCGGCTACACCCCTCTATACTGCTATTTCTAGAGTGCTCGCTCAAGCAGAGCTACCGCATGACTGTCTACTCAAGCTGGGAAACCCTGTCCCAGCTGCAGTGTAAACATACTCAAAAATGCAGCTGGCGTGTGGGAGTGGCAGGTACTGCACACCCAATACCCACTCAAGCAAGAAGACAGGGAGAAGGTGGAGCCATGCCACTACTTTTCTACATGCCAGCCACATGGGAAGCACCAGAGGGGCAGGATAAACTGCACTCTAAAGAGGAAGTGACACAAATTACTCCTCCCATGTTGTCCTCTTGCTTCTGGGAAGAGGAAGTTTTCACTGAGTCACAATTTTTTTCTGGGGTCTTGAAGCAACACACCATCCCATACTCAAGGTAGAGTCCAAATCAATCTGATCTTAAATAAACAGTGTACATTTTAAGATACAAAATCCTCAGCCTTTATTATGTTGTGTGTTAATTTACCAGCAGTAAGTCTCCCAGTCACCAGTGCAAGTTAGCAAGAGTCTACCGTGATAACTGTGTTTTTTCTTGAATGCCTCATTCATTAGAAATACAGAAAGACTATCTAATTTTTACTAAAAGTTTGGTTCTCTCCAGTAGCCAGAACTCTACTTAACTTGAGGTGTGTGTATATCTTTTAGAGAAGACGTAATAAGTAGTGTGTCATCACAAAAGCGACCATATCTGCCAAGAAATGCCTTTGCTAGGGAACATGACACACACAAGGTTGTAAATAGCATAACCATTACTAGCTTGATTCTGAATTCCTCCTTCTCCCTCCCCCGCCCCCCCCCAACCACTATCTCAATTCCACGAAAAGCTAGTTTCTACTCAAAATTTCTTATGCATGTTGTCTAGCCAGATGATGGTGTTATGGTGATGGTGGTGCTTTTGTTTCGTTTGTTGTGAAATATTTCAAATATTAATCTGACAAGGTTTACCGGTTGCAAGTATGAAAAATAATACTAATACTTTTTCCTCCTGCAAAACTTTACATTTTTCCAGCATATTCCATCTCAAAATGCCTTGTCTGGAAACTCCAAACGTATTTCAGTCAGTTGTCTCCAAAATCATCACTTGCGTTTTTGACTACTGGCAATTTTAGTAATAGTAGGCAATCATTGCGTTATTCACCACAAGTCTTCAGAAACCAGTAAACCTTATGAATTAACACAGCTAACCCTTCATGCATCCAGATTAATCCAAGCTTCAAATTACATGTCCAGTCCTTTCTGATATGTAATTAAATTTTTAAAAATAAAAAAATAGGTCATAGTGCAACCTTGCCAACCACTTACATGTCATGTACACTCAATCCAAAAATATTGCCAGAACAAGATAAAGTCAAAAGAAGGCTTCTTCAATATCTGTGGGTTTGCAAACGTACTGGTGGTTGTGACCAGACATACCCAACAACTGTGGCTTTTCATGAAGCAGAGGAAGTATACAGAAACTGAAAACAATATGACAGCAAGAATGCATGTTATCTTTGACAACACACAAATCATCGTACTGTGTAGTTACCCAATAACCAGGGTCTTACAACAAAGTACAGAATCCAGCAAGCCATATCTTCTAAACAAAAAAACAAAAAACAAACCCCACAACACTAAGCATCAGATATCTCATTGGCAAGAATATTGCAGCTAAACATTAACAGAAGAAAGAAAAGTTTGCCGACATTCTTCTCAACTTAAAGGGCCATCCTCAAATAATTGAGGTCAGTATTTTTTAAACACCTAAAGGGTTTAATAAAATTTTACACAATGTTTTCACCACTTTTTTTTTTTTTCATTTCAGTGGAGATATTTTTATTTTAATATCGCCCTGGAGTACTGAAAAGCCAAACACAACTGCACTGTGCTGAGAAACAGAAACACAAACTTGAAGCCAAACATACTAGTTTTAGGGCACGGTTTTCAAAAGCACTCTATGTTGGCCTAACTCTGCTCCATTGAAGCCAATAGTAAAATTCCCTTTTATTTGTCTTAGGAGAAGAGTTAAGCCAATGCTGGGTGTGCTTTATAAAATCCCACACTCAGCGTCCAAGCTAAGTAAACTACAAAGATTAATGAAGCAATGTAAAAAATGCAAAGTTTTTTTTCCCTCCCCAATTAAGAGTTAAGATCTCAGGTCAAACTTCTAACGCAGCAAGCCATTTTGCTTTCATTTCAGTTTTATATTATACTTGGCATGGAGGAATCTTAGTTACCGCAATAATCCTCTTTTAACCCAGGAATGGAGTTAAATGAATCTTCCATATTCTCTGTGTTACAGTGAACTCTATGCTTCCTCTCCACCAAACCAAATATTACTTGTCAGACTGTGCGAACCTTGGCATAAGTCTTATATTCACATCTCATGAGCCGTACAGGGCTATGCAGTTTCATTTGGTTATGCACTTTCATTTAATACAAAGTAGTGGTACTTCTACCTGATTGGAAGAGGAACAAATTTAATAAAGTTAATCCAGAGCTTCCACATAGTTTCAGGTAATCCAAGATCAATCCTTTCAAGGAGAATGACCCAAGATGCTGAATCAGTGAAAAACTGACATACTTAATGCAGATACCGCTACAAACTGTACTACTTTCACAATTTCTCTTCCTTTTTTTTTTTTTTTTAATAAAAACATAGCTTCTGTTAGAACATGTTCCCTTTTTATCAGCCCCACTTAAAAAGAGAAAAGTAAAAACAGAGAGGTGCCCTCCATTATGGGGCTAGTAGTCTCAAACAAATTGGCTTCTTGCAGTGTCTCTTGGAATCAGATGCATTTTTAAATATATAAAATAACATCTTCCTTGCCCAACCAGCTTCATAGTTTTAAGAAATAAATGGAAAGAATCCTAATGCAAACATCATTCAGATGGGACCCAACAGTAGGCTCAGTTTCAGACCTACTGATCTTGACTAAATCCATTTAAAAGATCAATATGTGACATTTTCAGAATGGGCTTCAAAGCCCCTACTCTGCAAGATATTCTGTGTTGGTGAACCCCTGCACCTTCAAAGTTTATTTATTTTTTAAAATAGCATAAGATTTCAGTGGGGCTGCACACAGGCACAGGAGTCCACCCCACTGCAGAGCAGCTAACAGGATTGGAGTATTTAGGAAGCAAGGCACTGAAGTACAATAGTCTCATGGATGTCAATGGGATTACTTGCGTATCTAAAAATCAGACATATGCTTAAGGACCTTCCTGGATCAGGGTCAAAGTTTGCAAATGCAATTTAAGATGTTAATGCAGATTGTCTTGTTGAACAAGTGGTTATACGTATGTTTTGAGGCATCTTTGAAAACATCTAATGGGTTTTCTCAGTCAGTTACAGCAATTGCTTTTACTTGAGAAAGATTTTGACTACATTATTTTTGTATGCTAGATGAAACAGAAAAATCTAGTATACTTTAAACTAGAGGCTTCATTAAAAAAAAATTCCCCATAACATTTAAAAATAAAAAAGAATGAATAGTTGTATATAACTTCACAGCAGCCTTTTGCATTCCAGAGGCACCAGCCTACACCACCTGCATCCCCTTAAAAGTTAAAGCACTTATAAAAGGCCAATCACCAAAATAAATTAAAAAGAAATAAGGTTTTCCCTTGGGATTACAATAGACTACAGTTTGAATCTCTGTAGCCTCTCTCTCACTTTGTGTATCCCAAAGTACCTCACTAAGGGACGAGTTAGATACTGGCGTTAAAGCGACTGCAGACAAATAGAGCAGCTATTAGAAATTCAGAAACAGCTCACATTAGAACCAGTTTTATTGAGAAAAGAAATGAACGTTGGGCATAATTCCAGGGTTGTCCCCTACTCTTTTCAAAGGGTGACATGGGGATCATGAACTTCCATCTGGACAGTTTTCCTTTAACCGTTTTTGAACATCATTTATGAAAACACAATAGAATTGTAGGAAAAGAGCTATTAGATCCTGTAACCCATCCTCTTGCCCGTTAAATATTTTTCCTTACAGAATACTTTCTAGTGCTTTGCCCAGTCTATTTTTAAGACTATTGAGAAGATTGGCTTCTATCTCCCATCCCTCCTTGGAAAAGCATTCCATAATCTATTAAGAACATTGTTAAGAAGTTTTTCCTGGTGTATTCAGCCTACATTTTTCTTTAAGAAGAAAAAAAATATTTCCAGCCCATTACTACTAGTTCTATCCCACTGGACCACCTAGATGATTCTAATGATTCTCTTCTCTCCTTATCATTTACACCTTCAAATATATGAAGATGAATACTTTCCTCTGAACACCTGTGACTTCTTGGCCAAAAAACAAAGTTCCTATTATAGCCACACTATATGTTCAACTTGAATAAATCAGTCCTTCCATCCCTATTTCTCTCTCCACCCCACCTTTTTAAATATATAGATTCAAACTTTGTTTACCCATTCTTGGTCTTCTAATACCTCTCCAGTTCTCCAACTGGCTCAGTCAGTGGTGGCACTCTCCACTGCCCTCTAGGCCAGACAAAGACATCCACTCAGGGATGCATTCTTATACACAGGTACAAACAGATTTTGCATCATTGAACACACTGAGGTACATCCCCTCTATGCATTACGGTGTTGCCTCTCTCACGGTGCGGATTGATTCTAACAAATAAGTCTATACATCATACTGTCTATTTATCATATTTTCCTTTCATATTGTCCAAACATCATTGTTTATACATTGCATTGTTCATCCATCATATTGTCCTTTTATACTGTCTTTAGACTGAGTCTGCCTGTTCTTTGTTATCTGTGTGGGTGCCATCCTGGCATACGTTCATCTTATTACTACTTACATGTGTATACACTCTTGCGAATGTCTGTGAGCAGGGCCTGCCTCTGGCTCACAGACTAATTTTGCTTTATGTTAGCAATGTCTTGATCATTACTTCAGTTCAGGCCTCAGACCAGGCCTCTGATACCAAGGGTTTATGCTCCAGGGCCTCCTCTTACTACAAGGGGTTTATTACAGGAGTGGATGAATGAGATTCTGTGGCCTGCATTGTGCAGGCGGTCAGACTACATGATCATAATGGTCCCTTCTGACCATAGAGTCAAAGACTTTACAATATGTAAAACCAGAAAACAAAAAAAAAGTCAAGTGAGTAAATTTGTTACCCAAATTCTTTTGCAGCATATTGTCCAAGCCTGTTGATATATTTATACTGAAAGGTTTATAAATTTTCATGTGTTCAAAAACTTGCATTTTATAAATAGCTAGATTTCCAAGATTTTCCAATACTTTCTGGTTGTCCAGATTGCACTTTCTTACTTCTTGTTAAAGACGTCAGAAACAGTCAGTAATTCAGAAACTTTTAAAATAATTTATAACCCTCAATTTTAGTGGCCCAACTTTCATTCTAATATTTCTTCTTCCTTCACACCTGCCTGCTCCACTCCCAATTCACCTGTAAACCCCCTTTATATTACCACCTACCTCTTTGATTATCAATACCTCATTTGGCTTTCAGAATACTATCACAACGTTTTGCATACCGTCTTTAATATAAACAGTCACATAAAATGATCTATACTGTAGTCTGAATGACAAAAAGCAGCAGTGCAAAAACACACTGTATGTAGACTATATTAAAGAATTCAGCTACAAACACAAATAGAGAGAAAAACAAGCAGTACAGTCAAGGAAGAAAACAATGGACAAGACATGAAATGGAGAGGGGAGAGCAGAGGAAGGAGACAGTGATGGAAAAGCTCTTCCCGATGTCAGGAGCAGTACAGATTATACTGTATAAGGGGCAAGGTTTGTGAAGAGGACTGGAGCATGTCCATGAGTTATAAAAAGGCATAAATCCAAAAATATCAGTGGTGCAAGAAGTGGAAGTGGGCAGAGGAGCATCATCTTATAATAGGCTTGCCAATGAGTAAAAGGGTTAGAGATCACGACGGGGGCGGGGGGGAGAGTTTTGAAGGTGTTCCATCTTCTGGATATTGTTCCAAGGATCCTAATAATTAGTTTCTACTCCAAACAGAAACACACACACACACTCTCTCTCTCTCTGAGGAGAGAACTGAAGCGCCTCCCCTCTCCATATGATAGAACAAAGAGTACTGTCTCTCTCACAGCAGAGATGACAAATCCAAAAATTATGGAGTTTAAAGGACCATATGTAGACAGTGGCATCAGAAATAGGGCACAGTCACTCAAAAAATAATTAGTTTTTAGAAAACAAAAATCCTCACATCTCTGGAAGTTTGTCTAATGAAACAAAAAATTGAACCAGGAGTGTTGTTCAAAACATATTGCTGAACCTTTCATATTGCATGCACGCATCTCTCTTTTAATGTGTGCATAATTTTGTTCTGCTTTGAGTCCTCTTAAAGTATACTTTGCTGGCCTGTTTGCTTGTATTAAGCACATCCCTAAGCCATTTATGAAGGCATCAGCTTGCACAACTACTGATCTGGTCAGCTATACTGAGGCATAGCTGCTTCCGGTAGTGCTAACCTCACTACCACAAAGGCTCTTTGCTCTAGCATCCACTGATACAGCACATAAATTTTTAGCAGTTACTGCAATGGTACAATCAGCTTTGCTTCACTTGGGAAAAATACATACTGGATCTTTTCTCCAGCTGACATAATGGCTAGTTTAGATTTGACCATGCCAATCTGCTGCCTTGGATGCTATGATCATGCCATCCCCTATAAATATTAACTTTTTCTATTTGGCAAAAGCATTATAAAGTCAAAAAGTTCAGATTTCAGGTGCTGCAGTAAGAGCACCTTAAATTTGTTTAATTGTTAGTAGAAGCTGGTGGAAGGCAAAGAAAAGGGAAATCCACAACATCAGTTTTGGGATGGTTGTAGAAAAAGGAACTCTGTCCTTGTGTGACCATTTTCAGTCAGGAGATGCACAGTGAGCTGTTCCAATGTATGAGTGGTTTGCCCCCTCCTTAATCATCAGGTTAGCATAAGAATTGTTCTATACTTCACAGCCCTTTTTAGGCAGCATCAGACCACCATCTTCCACGGATTCTCACAAGAGACATAAAAATGTCATGGCTGTATTATGTGGTGAAGGAAAACCCATTAAAGTCTCATAGTCAAACTGACAATACTTCACATATTCCTGGAGACAGTCTTGCTACAGCTCTGGGAAGTTAAAAACCAAACAAGCTCACAGATTTTGTTTTTATATACCACCTTTAAGAGACTGCAATACCAAGTATTTTGAGTAGAAGAGCTGATGGATACCGTATCCTGGATTTTTTCCACACTAGTTTTTAAAATAATTATATTCTTGTATGACAAAAGTTAAATATAAAGGTTCACAATACTGATAATGAAACATACATTGCTCTTAAAATTATAAAAAAAATTACACAAACAGATCAGCTGTAGTTTTAGAAACAGCATAAAATAGGCAAACATACTAAATTCAATATATTAAAGAAGTATTACTGTGAGCAGCAAGCCTAAAATGTTCTATGACAGTCAAATCAGAATCCTGTAACTTCATGAAACAAACTAACTATTTTGGTTTTGTTCTGTTTCTGATATACATTGAATACTTTCCTTTATATATATGACACAATCAGAGAAGAGAGTTTATCTGTGGCTTACTGTAGTAAAATATTTACTGAGGGCTTGGCTACATTGGCACTTTACAGCACTGCAACTTTCGTGCTCAGGGATGTGAAAAAACACCCCCGAGCGCTGCCAGATGCAGCGCTGTAAAGTGTCAGTGTAATCAGGGCGGCAGCGCTGGGCAGCACGGCTCCCAGCGCTGCACGTTACACCCGTAAGAGATGTGGTTTACAAGCAGCGCTGGGAGAGCTCTCCCCCACCGCTGCGGCTCTGACTACACTCACACTTCACAGTGCTGCCGGGGCAGCACTTTGAAATTTCTAATGTAGCCAAGCCCTTACGGCTTGGCTACACTGGAGAGTTGCAGCACTGGTGATGGGGTTACAGCGCTGCAACTCACTCTGTGTCCATATTTGCAAAGCACAGCCAGCGCTGCAACTCTCTTGCTGCAGCGCTGGCTGTACACCTGGTCTGCTTGGGGTGTAGCGATTCCAGTGCTGGTCATGCAGCACTGCTCGTCAAGCGTGGCCACCAAAAGCGCTTTTATTGGCCTTCAGGGTATTAAGAGGTATCCCAGAATTCCTGTCCATGACAAACCGGAAGAATGGCTGAACTATGAGCTCCCCGGAACTACTTATCTAAAAAACAAACACAGCTGCTCTTTGCTCCAGTGAGCGAGTGGAGGCAGGGGAATTGCTTTGGAATGTTCACAGCTGTTTGCTTGAGGAGAGATGGGAGGGGGGACTCCGTGTTGAGCAGCTGCTTGTGTGGTCTGGAGGCTATTTAGGAGTGCATAATTCGCATTTAGTGAATAAGAGAGGGGTGGGGGAAGGGTCAAAACTTTTAAAATGAATGAAGGTAGGTGCTGTGTAGCTTCCAGTCCTTAGAACTTGCAAGAGAGGGAGCTGAGAACAGTGTCAGCTCCAAAAATCCACTCTCTCTGTCTCCCCCACGATCCCTGTCACACTCCACCCCACCCCCCTGTTTTGAAAAGCACGTTGCAGCCACTTGAACACTGGGATAACTGCCCACAATGCACCACTCCCAACAGCGCTGCAAATGTGGCCACACTGCAGCGCTGGTAGCTGTCAGTGTGGCCACACTGCAGCACTTTCCCTACCCAGCTGTACGAAGACAGCTGTAACTCCCAGCGCTGTACAAATGTAAGTGTAGCCATACCCTTAGAGTTAAATCAGTATTACACCCCGAGGCTATATTTTGCCTCCACTGAAGTCAATGGGGTCAGTATTTTATCCCTGTTAGGGTGTCAAAATCTATTCCTTGACTCATGAGGAGATATTCTGCCCTGCACAAAGCCCCACTGATTCCAAAGGAAGTTAATTTTAATATGCTACATATATAAGCTTCTTTGTGTGATAATTTGTATTTATAGGAGGCTGTTGTAAAGTTGCCAAACCAAAAATCTTTGCTGAGCCAAAACTGAGTCGAACCAAAAAAAGGATCAATTTATTATTAGTCTAATTGTAATAGACATTTATTGGTTTTCATTGTATCCTCATTAGGCATGGAATATTTATATTCATGAAGAGCAAGCAGTAGAACTAATCTCCTGTTTTTAATCACATCAATATAGTGCTGACAACGATGGTACAAAACTTTCTCACATAGACCTGCCAACGATCCTAATCCCCAATGTAAAGTGATTGCCATCTCTGGACAGTATTAATAGTTAAAATCTGAATGCAACAGTGGGAATGAGAAGTATTTTCCAAAGTTAGTTAATACAACACTGTAGCGGGTTTGTGTATTAATTTCCAATTAGAAACTCCTGAATTTAGGCAACAAGTGTATATAATGGTGATACTCAGACTGAAGCTCTCAAGCTGCAATTTGCTCTTTAATGTATCTCGTGTGGCTCTTTGCAGCACATGAGATATTAAATTACACACTGTTTTAATTATTAACCACTCTAAGTTATTAAGCAATAAGGATGCTTTTATTATGTCATTAACCCAGGGATCTCAAACTCGAATCACCAGGAGGACCACATGAGGACAAGTACATTGGCCTGAGCTCCGCAACACTACCACCTTTTCATATAAAGGTACAAAAGTCTCCCACTCCAGGCCCCCCTTCCATGAGGCCCCATCCCTACTCTGCCTCTTCCCACCCCTTCCCCAAAGGCCCCACCCCAACTTTGCCCGCTCCCTGCCCCTATTCCAACCTTTTCCCCAAATCCCCGCTCCTGCCCCACCTCTTCTCTGCCTCCTCCCCTGAGTGCATGGCTCCCCGCTCCTCCCTGGAAAGTGCTACCAAACAGCTGTTTGGTAGCAGAAAGTGCCTGGAGACAGGCAGAGGAGTGGGGACATGGCACACTGGGGGGAAGAGGAAGCAAGGCAGCCCAGAGGAAATAACTCGAAGGGGGGCGGGGGGAGTCACAGGGAGCTTGGCAGGCCACAGGAAATAACCCCACCCACATGTTTGAGACCCCTGCATTAACCACTTGTAGTTGAAAATAAAATAAAATTTGGTGAGTCAATCATTCTGCTGTGAGAATAGTACACATTCTCTCTCTAATATAGATAATTTTTTCACATCTTAGCTCAGAGCCAAGAAGCGATATTATATCTCACACACACTCTGACTGCCCAATTATCATCATCATCGTATCAACTACAATATAAAGTACGATAGTAAATGAAACAATGAATCACCACTACTGTGGCTCTTTTGGGTAATGTTGATTGCCAAGGTGGCTCCTGAACCACTGAGATCTGTGTATAACTGGTGTACAACATGCCAATTTCACACCAACCAAGAAAGGGTATAATTACACCATGGAATTCTAGGTCTGTCCTGAAATAAGCCTTATAAGAGAGTAAAAAATGCAACTGAATTGTCAAATTAATGTTGCAAACTGGAGGTCATATGTATTCATTTCATTTGGAACCACGAACCTCAAATACTGGATGCCAGCACTTTCTCCATGAGCTCTACAGCCCAAATGATTTCCAAAAGATTATTTGGAATGTAAACATATGCTTTCACAAAACAGACAAATATTTAACTTCCATTAGGAAACAGCATTACTCTGGGCACAAGTGGAACCATCTGTCAACAACGCTCTGTAAATGTACAGATACAAGGATGATTGTTCATCTCTAGCCCCCACACCACTGCATTTCAAAACATCACAAGGCATGTAGATTTCTAGGGGAATTACTGTACTTCTGCTGGTCATTAGACCAATATTAAATAATGCAATCAAGATACATAGTAATTCCTCCAAAAGATCCTTTTATGACTTACTGCTTAATGTTATGTTTTATTACTGAATGTTTTATCTTTTTAATTCTTCTAATGCGACACTTAACACAGAACATACCCCGCAATTGGCACTAAACCAAAAGAAAATGGACAAGTTATATCTTGTACAGTTAATGTTATCTTTATCTACTAGAAAGCTAAATATTGATTTCCCTTCCCCCCAAAATGCTAAGTTGCTCATGATATTTTGCATTTTATTGGCAATACAAACTAAGTGAGAGAATTTTTATTCAGATAAGGCAACTATGTCTGCTATTGCTTTAATCGAATCTCCATTTTATATTCCCAAGCAACAAAAGCGCAGCCAATACAATAGTTCGAAGGGAATGTTTTAAAATAAAATTACCTCAGTGAGTTCTGGGTAGAAAGAGAACAGGGAACACTTTCAGAAGACAACCAATCCTAGCAGGCAAACAATTTGTGAAATTATACCTGGAGTGGTGTAACAAAGGGAACCACATAAAAAGGTCTCAATGCTGCCAAATAGATAAATATGACATACTATGTTTCAGTGGTTCTCAATCTGCTTGTGGCCCAGTCAGCACACAGCTGCGGCCCATGTGACATCCTCAGGGCCAGACAAGTAGTATATATAGTGTGTGGATACGGCCCACACCACACAGAGAGCTGCATATGCAGCCCATAATGGTAAATAGATTGAGAACCACTGCTATGTTTAGAAAAAAAATTATACAAAAAATATGGTAGAATCTATTCCCAGGCTAACAATTTAATTTTACAAATCAAAAACAGATATTTTGGCTGTGGAGTAAGAACCCTTCCTTCCACATCCTGGGTCAGCTGGTATCTTTGGAGTTTTTCTACCCTCTGTTCACAGAAACAGAGAAAAATGTTCTCCCCCAAACTTCAATTGCCTGGCCAAATTCAGCCTCAGTTAGCTCTTGAAGGGAATGAAACTGCACAGACTAGAATCAGACTTTGCCCTTGCAGACTATCATCATCACGATACACAAATTAGAAGAACCCAGTTTGAACTTCAGCTCCTAGGGCCAGTTTGCAGGACTGCCAGCTTGGAGAGGTTGGGGGGGAGGAAGAGGGAGAAGGAACATCTTTTTACTTGTAAACTGAGAAAGTTTTTATCTGAAGTCAGTAAAAGATAATAAATATGAAACCACACAATGCCGTTTACAGAGAGTTATTTTTAGAGTAGAACTGCAATTAAACTCTGGATGGCCAAGAATGATTGTCCCAAATAGTTCAATAAAACTGTCTGGTATTTTTTGTTTTAAAATTTCAAGACCACCTTTGCTATGTTGCAGGTTGTAAAAAATTTAGACAAGAATTAGGCTTTAATAATGATTCGTTAGTGTGACTTTTTTTTTTTTAAACATCTAATTTTACCCAAGAAAATGGAAGAGATTTGCATATTTTAAGAAGTGTCTGACACATGCAATACTAAGGTCTAGAGCTATCTCCAGCTTCAAGAGTATACAAATATTACATATACACATTCCAATCATCTCCAAACCAGAGACAAAAGAAAGTTTGGTACACCTCACCGTTAGCCATTATGGGATACATTTAGTATGTTCTACATAAACACTGAAAACATTTGAAAAATCGTTTAAAAAAATTGTCCTGCCTTTTTATTTTTAAATCATTTAGCTGACACTCTAAACTTTAAGCTAATATTTCCCAAACAGGAAGTTGGTGGTTTGCTTACTAATAGTGCTGTCCTAGGAAACTTGGGGCAAAAGAAAGGACCAGAGTGCTGAGAGAAGGCTCTGTGAGTTCAGATCCAGCCTACAACCACTGCTGCAAAGTGTGCAGCTAAGGCTTTAGGTAAAGTCACAGGCAGCTTCTTGAAGGCCATCAGCCTTCCCTCCCTATTGCTGCAGGAGACTCTAATGCTGCTTGCTGTGGAAACACTTGAAATGTACCAGGCTGCAAGATCAGGCAGAAGCCTACACGCCCAAGCTACCTTTCTCTGCTGCTGCAGCGCTCCTCTCAGCCAAGAGAGCACAAGTAACATGCCCCAGCCTTTAGAGAGGGCCAAACACCACACCCTGAAGCAACTGTGTGTGCCAGTGCACGTGTTAAGGGAGGCAAGCAGCCCAAGAGCAATAAAAAAAATTAACAAAACCAAGAAAAATATATAATTGGACAAACAAAGGATAGGAGGGGAAAACAGAAAGGGGTAGCAACTGTGCCAGGATATGGCACAAAGAGTTGTTCATAGCAATAACAAGAAAAAAAAGGGGGGGGGAAGGCAAGAGAGGGGGTAGGATCCACCAATAAAGAAATGTCTCGTACAACGCACAGGATTATATATTTAGCAGAGAGACTTACCACCAGAAACAGGGGCATCCATGAAAACAGCTCCCATTTTTTCAACTGCTTTAGCTAGTTCTTTTGAAACAGCAGGGTCAATAGTACTGGAGTCTATTAACAATGAACCTTTCTTCACTTTCCTAAAAAAAACAATATCAATAAATAAAATATTTGAAGCTAAGTAGAAACTGCACGATGACATCTCTGACTACTGTCACTGGCTAGTAAAGCCCATGCATTCCATGCAAGAAAGTGGCCATCGATCCTTTTCAGATCACAGTCTTAAAATCCTAGTGAGTGAGACCTGCTAAGGTACCAACATATAAACCTGTTCCTCTTGAACTTCATTATACAAAGTTATGGGTTTGTTTGGGGTTCTGTTTATTTGTAAGTTTGGTTTTGATAATCCAAAACCAGTCACTTAAAATGGACTAACAGATACACAAAACCCTTATGAAACTGAACAGAAAAAGGATGTTCTGCCTAAACCCTGCTATAACACAAGGGCTCAAGATGACTTGCATTGTTTAGGTACAAATTCTATCAAACAAGATTATATCTAGTTCCATATGTGGCAGAGTTAAAATACGTTTATACAATGAATGGTAGAGTACTGTATACAGGTATATAGATGCAACTCCCTTCAAATTTTTCAAGTTTCATACACAATGGACCTTTTCTCCATAAGCAATTTCTTTCATATAAAAGAGTATCTGATGAGAATTACCTATTCCTTTCAATGTAGCAACCTCCTTTTATTTACCACCCAAACTTGCTCTAAATAAAAACTATAATTACAAATTGTAAATCCAGTAGATTGAAATAGGTAAGAGAAATGTGAATCAACATGGAAAAAAGTTGTGGGGTTGTTGGTTTTTTCCTACTGGGGTCTGGTAAATGTACGTAGCATGGAAAAGTTCATTTTTCATAGTGCACCTTTGAAATGTACAAAGTAAAACGCAGATATCACACACAAAATATATCCTTAAATGGCAGCGGTCCATATTTGGGTCAAAAATCAAATTCAGACTGCTTCTTTGCATCCTTCCTTCCCACCCCATATGCAATTCTTGCTCAAACCACCCATAACACTCAGCTCACACAGCACATATTTCCAATTTAAAAAAAAAAAAAAAAAAAAAAGGCAATTTAAAGCTATACGTTAGGCAATAAAACCCCATTCTATGATATGTTGTATCCAATTTCTATTTAGAGTACAGTGCAAATACATTTAATTTTATTTCTGTATCAATGCAACATGTGTCTGTGTACTTGCAACAATCTTGTTGTTTAATATAAATGGTGAAATTTTGCTCTTGGATATACAGATACAAACATTTTTGACTTCTAGCCCATACTACAATTCCAGACTCAAACATTACCCAACGTATGAAGTTCTCGTCCTACTTCACAGAAAAAAATGGACTGGGGAGATTGGATGCAGCCTAACAAAAGCCCAAGTAATTATGAAGATACTACTGGGTTATCTTCCTCCAGGTTCACAACAAGCCCTCAAATAGGGGATTGATGGAAGTCTGTGCCACCACACAGAACATAGACCAGAGGTTTTCAAACTGTGGGGCACACTCCGGGGAGGGGGAACAGCAGGGAGCGATGACACAGAGGAGCCCTGGCCCCAGAGAAAACACAACTAAAAATTGTAACTCAATGGAGAGGGCTCAGCTCATAAAAAAGTTTGAAAACCACTGATGTAGACCCACACCTCTTCCGGCAAATGGAAACATCTGGAGTATGACTAGGATCATTCTTAAGCTCTTGGGATCAATGCTTTCTTGGCAAGAGTGAAGAAGCCTTAAAAATGGTCAAAGTCCAACCTATTATCAAAAAATGATACAAAAAAAAACAAAAAAAAAAACCACAACACACAGTCTCTAGCTTTCCTTTATCGAGTATAGGAATTGAGAAGGCAGATCCTCAGGTTGAGGTGAAACATCCAACCGACATCTTGAAACAGGAAAGAAGGAAATTCCAGCAGCGTTTAACTGCTTTCAGGATTCTAGGTTCCCTACAGCTTGAACTCACTGTCAGAGTACTCTTAGACCTACTGGCTGCCTTTGACACATGATTAAAGGCTACTGATCCACCCACGGAAGGCAGCCACTGTGGAGAGAGCCATGCCGTAAACTCATCAGGTTTCACCTGAACAGGTCCCAAAGCATGGGGCAACTATTCTTCTCCAAAGGTTCTAATCTACAGAGTCCTTCAAGGACCTAGTCTGTCCTTCCATCTTGCCAGTGATTGAGGCAATGGAACGCAGGGAGAAAAGTGTCCCACTTCTCTGCTGAACGCAGAGGGGAGCTCCCCCTCCTCTCTCTGGTTTGGGTAAGGAGTGCTTCCCCATGGTTTCTCCTCCTTCTTGCCTAGTGCGGTAATCCACCCTGTACCCACACTGAGTGTCCACACATGCTACGCTTGCCCAGGGTATACGCTGTGACAGGCATATACCCACATCCACAATGTCCCTTTGTGGTAAACAATGGGAGTGCTACCACTTCAGGATCTGTAACCCAGAGTCTTGTGCATAACACGAAACACTCTGGGAACCACCTTGTTGCGAATTGCTGGTACAGTATGGCATCTTCATGCTTTTGGCAATGGCAGTTCCCTCTCACCTCTGCCAAACTGCATGAAGCAAGTGTATGATGATGTGGTTCTGCTCCTGCTGGCAGGACAAATGTTCATGCAGTGCAGTACCAGTTACTGGATGGAATGGGTCCAAAACTATTTGAAACACCAAAGATGGCTTACCAAAAAACTGCATGCTTTATGGAGAGCACTTAAATCATTCTTAAATAACTGATGATGTTATGTAAGGTTTTGGGGGGAGGGCTTCCCACATTATTTCTTCACAATGTTTTCTGAAGCCGTGCTTCCAGCACTTCGCTCTTACGAATGAGTACACCCCGGGTGCGGGTGGTGAGGCAGGATGAGTCATAAAAACACAACTCAGTGTCATATCTTCAATGGTAATTTAGTTTGGTTTCTTCTGTTTGTATTATCACTCAAGTTATCAACATAAGCGTAAACACATTTCAGTTAATTTCTCTTCTGTTTTCTGTTTTCCATTCTGGTGCTTTGGGCAGCAACAGTTATTTCACAGCTTAGCTCACTGTCATGAACCCTGCTTTTCTTTTTTTAAAAAAAATAGCTAGGGGCAAAAGAGATGGAGAATGAATTGCATTTCTGTGGCACCACAGTTACAGAACTCTCAGTCGTGCTGCAAGTCCCGCTGACCCATCCCAAACATGTGGGAAATCTCATACTCAGAAAACCAGGTGCACAC
This sequence comes from Chelonoidis abingdonii, assembly GCF_003597395.2. Lineage (NCBI taxonomy): Eukaryota > Metazoa > Chordata > Testudines > Testudinidae > Chelonoidis > Chelonoidis abingdonii. The sequence continues at coordinate 67,339,639 of NC_133770.1, forward strand.
CTAAGTGAAGTGAACAGAAACTTTTATTTAAAGAGAGATACATGGAGCATAAAACTACAAATATTAACAGGCATTACAAATGAACCACAAAAAGATCAAATTCCCAAACATTACTGTCTATGGACCCATTTCCTTGTCCTTCCACTCCCCCTCACCCTCAGAAGGGGGGGGGGAGAGAGAGGGGAAAACAGATGCAGAATATTGTGCAACGGGGCAAACAACGATGACTCCTGGGTGGAGTTTGGGATGACTCCTGGGATACAGCCACCAGCTCATGCTCACCGTTTCATTCCAGCGTGTTCTGGGGAATTCCCCTGCAAGGGGTTTCAAGTGCTGATGGAGGACGTTGTGACAGGTGTCCAGCATGTTCCTTCCCACCATCAGGAGAGGACAGTGGGTTGGATCCACCACATCAGCAGCAGCCTGCTTGGCAGCTGGAGGAGCAGTGGGAGGAGGTGGCAGTGACTGTTCCTGGGGAGGAGCAGTGGTCACAAAGGTGGGCAGGCCCTGAAAATGTTCTGCCACCAGTTCTAGCAACTGCGTGAGTTCACAATCCCATTCTCTCTGGGCATACTCCTGTTCACTGTGGTGTGACTCCAGATCCAGGAACCAGTTCATCAGTGCCTCATGCTGCCTAAAGGCCCAATTCTCCCTCACCCTAAGGAACTCAAACAGCTCCTGCTCCTTCTGTCACTGCCAATGAACAGGTCCTCCATGGCCCTTCTTCATCCGCTATCTCTGGGACACTGCTCCTGCCCTAACCCAGTGGAGCGGGTTGCATTACATTTTATTTCTTCTTTGAAGGAACTTAAGGAACCCCCTTGCCCCCATAATATAACTGTGCTGCCAAAGGCCACAATATTGATACTTTTTAGCATCTCAGGAATGCGACTGCTAGTCTCCTTCCTTCCTTCCACTTTTGCAGCCCATGTGGAAGGCGCCAAGGGTAATAATGGGATTATACCTACAGTACTATTATTAAAATGCTGTAAAGTTTACAGTACGTGGAGGGGCTGGTTGGGATGGGGTTTAGTTCTTTTCCAGGGGTACATCACCACTTATTTATTTGTTCTTTAAAGGCTGGACACCATTTGGAGAACATAGTACTTTTCAAGGTACCAACATGAAAAAAGAAAGGTGTACTTCCAGTGCTGTGGAGGGGCTCCAGCCAGCTATGTCAAAAAGAAGTTTTTACTAATGGCCACCTATCTATGTATTGCTGAGTGGAGGGGTTTGGTGAGCTATGAAGGTGGAACAAGAACATTTGCCCTGTCCTTAAACCTGAAGAACCAGTTTGAATTTCAGCTGCAGGAAAAATTTGTTGAATTAGGATTATAGGACTGGCAGGCAATCGACCATATTCCAAGCTAGTAGACAGTTCCCAGACACAAGCGGAACAGAGAATCACTAAGAATGTTCACCCATCCCCTAGCCAACTCTGTAGCACTAGGAAGTCCAGCCCCTGTGTCCAGTAAATAGCACTGAAAGGGGCAGAGAGTCACACTGCAAGTGTATTTTCTTCCTTGAACTTTCTGATTAACACTGCAAGCCTGTCACCTCTCCACTGCTAAAGGACACAGCATTGTGTTTGTGCAACTGCCAGAGAGGATTCTTCACCCACTTCCGATTCACCCGGCTCCTGCAGAGTGATTCAGGACCAGAGAGGCCACACACCAGGGACTGGGAACGGTCATCAGGAGAATGGACTGCTCTGATACTCCTCGGACAACCAAAGTGTTCCCTGTTTCCAGATCTAACAAGGCCTGCACCAAGTCACCAACCACTTCCCTTTCCTTTCCAAATGGGAGCCTGCAGAAGGGGGTAGGGCAGAGGGATGATTTGGGGTCTTTGACCAGCCATAAGTGTCATAAAACTGTTCTTCTACCCACTCAGACCCTTTACATACACTCCTTTTCCCTCCAGTTCATATGGCCCAGGGACTATCACTATTCACGGTGTTGGCAGTGAAATGAAGAGACATAGGGACTGCTCATTAATAATCTTTTGTTATGGCTTCTGCTAAATGCATTACAGTGGTTCATGGGATTTCACTGAAATCACTGATTTACAGCTATGCCCTGCTTGGGGACCATGTCGAGGTGGAGCGGGGAGGTGTGGCAGCTTCAGGCATGTATCACCAGAGCAAGAGGGGAACATAGGGGTATATTGCAACTTACCAGTTTCGGGTTCTGGTTCCTGCAGCAGCTGTCGGCCTCCTCAGGCTCTTCAGGGAAAGGCTTCCTCACCCAGGTCTGCTAGGCAAAAGGTACAGAATCACATGCTTCTCGTACTTCGCGTCTCCCAGGGCTTCCTCAGCAGTCCTCACTGCCTTCTTGCCCTGCCCCTCCGTGCCATCATATGAGGCCAGAGAGTTTGAGAAGGTGGTCATGAGTCACTTCAGAGTCTGTACTTGGAGCCCTGGGTAGCACCCAGTTCAGCTCACTGTAACATGGGCATGTGCTAGGTCCTGGAATAATTGTTCGAGCCCATCACCCTCCGTGTACAGGAACCTGAGCCACTTCCAGAAATCCAGCACTGGGACAGAGTTTGGTGAATGCTTGACTCTTCCAGCTTCTGTGAAGTCTACCAGTAGAGGTGTATGTTCCTGCTACTTCAGTTGAAGTTGATGACAGTGTACTCTGAACACACCTTGATGAGCACACTGGTATGCTCCAGAAACCACCTGGCAGCTCTTGGAACATGATCCACAATGGTCTGTGCTGATTAACAGAGCAGTTTCCCAGAAAACTGTTCTGAAGTGCTCAGCGCAGGCTGCTACTAATGGTGGCAACGGGAGATAAGGGTCTGGCAGCAAAGGGATCAGTACATTGTGGGAATGGCCCTGAAGGACAATTGAGACTCGTGACCTGGTATATGCCCCTTGTTCCTGTCCATACTGCACTGTAGAACATGTATGGGCCGTGCCACAGAGCCATGTATATACCCACATCCCTCATGCGTGTGGGCTTTCTTGCTGTGCACTCTCCTTCAGGAACCTGCTTCAGGTCTTCAAATGTAGACAAGGGAGGGGGAAGGGTTATTGAACACCACTGCACATCTAACCATGTACAGTTGCAAGGGTAGATGTAGCACAGATATCCTATGGACTCTAATATCATCAATATTAGACAAGTACTCTTTCTTCAACAAGTGTAGAGCAATGATTCTCTATTCATGTTAAAATGCCTGACAAAACCAAGGGCCTAGGTGAAAATAGCTGGTTCAAGCTCAAAATAAAAACAAGATTGAGGTACTGATCAGAAAAAGGAAGAACCTCAAGGAGCTGGCTAGAACTCACCCCTTCCTGCCCCTGCCCTCACACACCAAAGGTTTCCCCCACCAATCAAAATGGTGCAGAACCTTGGAATTCTGCTAGGGATGATGCTAACCCTTGATGTTTTAATTGCAGCAATGGCCAGAAGTGCCTTTGGCTAGCCAAGAGTCTCTGGGTCTTCCTACCAGACGCAGAGTTAATTATGGTCACTTATAAGCAAACCACCACCAAATAAGACAACTTCAATTAATTCTAGCTGGGGAAGATCCTAAAGGCCACCCAATAACTTCAGAGAGTTATGCATGTAGCAGCCAAACTCCTGATTAAAACAAATCATACCAGTGCTCCGAACCCAACCAGCTATAATTACAATGTCCGATTCATTTTAAGGTCCTGGTCCTTCTCTTTAAAACTCTAAATGGATTAGGAAGCAACATCTCAGTGACTGCCTAGAGCTTTGTATACCAGCATGTTGGAGCATCCCTGAATGGTAAAGCCCTGATTTGTCCACACATCAATTAGGGGGTAGAGTTTTCCTAATGGAGTGCCATCTGATTACGAATTGGAGTATAGGTGAACCAGAAGGACAGATGGAGCTGTGCTGATTTACAACAGCTGAGAATCTGGCTCCAAATTTTAACATCTTCAAGGCACAGTTTAAATGATATGCATATTTTCAAAGGTATTTCCCAAATATCCAATAGAGGAGCAGAGTAAATCCTTTTACACTTTACCTGGTGTACTTATGATACACAGCTGTTTTTACAAGTTTACTATTAACAGGAATATGTACTTCTTTTTAGAAAAAGATGAAGTTTAAATTGTGTCCCTCCTATAAACTTCACAGATAACTATCTTTTATTAGCACAAGATTTATTTTATCAATGACATTTAACCAATATTTACTATTGAAAGAATCCTACATTTAGCAAAAAAACAACCAGTCAGTTAAATACATGTCTGGCATAGAATTTAGTTAAAACAATAGAAAAGTCACTTGGTAAAAATCAATATTGTCTTGATCATAAATGGAAACTAACTAGCATAGAGCAAATTCTTACTTGAGAATTCCATTTGCTCCTGTGTAAACTTCTACGGCATTGGGGCTGGAGGGTAGCATAGTAATAATCCTGTCTGCTCTTTCTGCTACATCTGCTGGGGAATCCATTACCTTTAAAATAAATAAAATAACTGCTGTTGAAAGACAGAAAGAAAATACATCTTCTTTAATGACTTGTAAAGTACCACACTTCACAGCTAGACAAAACTGAAAACAAAGGAAACAGACCACACCATTAGACAAGCTCTAGTGACACAGGGAGAAAAATTTGGTGAGGATCCTGTCACAGAGATTCCTCCAAATTCTCCATTCCGGGGTGTGATCATCATGCTACCCATGGATCCTCCAAGACTGAGGGCTAACTAACGATCTACTGCAAACAAGGCCATCTATGCAAAATGCATCTCCACACTGTCTCTGGGGTGGTCCCATAACACCAGAGAATTAGTCCCACATGGATGACTGCCCCTAGGTCCCTTCTATAGATACTGGGAGGGACAGGAAAAGACCCCCCTTTCCACAGATGTATTTAATTTCAGAGCAACATACTGCAGTTAGCTTTAAAGCTAACCAATGCTGCCAGCAGGAACATATTGGCAGTATTATGCATGTTCTGGCTGACTGCCAGGGAGGCTTCCAAAGGCCAAGGCCCTCTGTAAAAGAGCAGTTGGTCCTGGAAAGTTCTGACAGCAAAGCCATCCTAGCCTATCTTAAATTACTGCAATAGCACAACTGATACACAAAGTGAAAAGAGTGAAATCTTCAGACTTTTTGTTTCCACCTTGCCATAATCATACTGTCACCTACAAATGAAGTCAGTTGAACAGGCAAATGCAGCCAACAACAATATACATTATTAGAAATTAGAAACAGAGACCTATTAGAATGACTAGACCAGCCCGGACAAGACTGTCACGGGCAGTGTAATTCCTGGAGTGCCACAGAATTTAAGGCCAGAAGGGACCATCAGATCATGTAGTCTGACCACCTCTATATCATGGGCCACTAAATTTCACCGCAATAGCTCTATATGCACCTCCATGACTTTAGTCCTCAAGAGATGAAAGCCTGGTTATATTAGGTCATAATTATGCCACTGAGACCTAACCCACAGTGTTAAGCTAGCTACTGCCTCTTGGGGAGGTGGTTTACCTACACCAACAGGAGAACCCCCCTCATTGGCATATGCAGTGTTTTCACTGAAGCGCTACAGCAGCGCTTCTGCAGCATTTTAAGTGTAGACTAGCCCTAAGCTGTTGTGTGCCACAGGCAGAGGCTAGGAGAGACCAAGGTGCTACCAATATCTGAGGCCCCTGAAATAACAGGAAATTGATTGGTGAGATATGCCCAGATGACTAAGCAAACCATAACCCATGCTGCAGAGAAAAGTAAAACATTCTGAAGGACAAGCAACACACTAAATATCTTCTGCCTATTAAGGACAGCAAGCAAAATAAAATAAACTTGACAAGATGAGAGATTAGGAAAATAAAATTATACTTTAATTTTTCTATAGAGTGCAAGAATAAATTTAATTAAAAATCAATTTTACGGCACAGAAATGCTTGATTGTAATTGGTCATAACAATATCAATGCAAAATAAGTTAACACAACTACAGCTGCATTCATATAGTCTAACCTCAAAATACAATTTATTACATGAAAAGTTTCTTACTGATGGAACTTAAGAGTTGTGTTTTAAGAAAAGCAACATGAGAAAAATAACTGACTTATCAGGCACTTAAAAACGCAAGTCCAGACAACAATAAAAGTCAAAACCACATAAGACAGAGAAAACGACACAAACTTCATTGCTACAATTTGAGTCGTATTCATTTGAAACAAACATTAAAAAAAAATTCACAATTTAATATTGAATTCAATTGACAACTGCTAATAAAATTATTTTAAATGTATAGAGAGAAAAGAAATTTTAAAATAAGTCCTAAGAGACTTATGCTTATTTTCAATACATTAACTCCTTTTTTCATAGTAGGCGGCTTCTTACATCACAAAGACAGACTGGATGGAAATCAATCTTTCCTGAAGTGTTGCAAAATTAAAAAATCAGCCAAAGCCACCAAACCTAAAAACGAATACGGTTTTGGTGTCCAAAGGCAACAGTTGATTTGCTGACCACAACCACCACCTCACATTTTACTTGGCACAGTTACAGCAACAATGAACAGAAAGGAGTTGTTACAAAGGAAGAAAAGAAAAAAGTACAGTCAAAATGATGCATTTCTGACAGCTGTTTTTGTTTTTAAGTAAAAAGTTAACGGCTCAAATGTCCCTCTCCAGAAACTGCCATACAGGTTTCAAACATGTCCACCCTGCTAATTATTGAGCTGTTACAAAAGATATCAATCTGACCATCAGGGCCGGCGCTTCCATTTAGGCGACCAAGGCAGTTGCCTAGGGCGCCAGGATTAGGGAGGGCGCCATTTTGCGGCTCTCAGCGGCGGAGGGTCCTTCCACGCTCCGGGTCTTCGGCAGCAATTCTGCGGCGGGTCCTTCATTCGCTCTGGGACCCGCCGCTGAAGTGCCCCGAAGACCGGGAGTGCGGAAGGACCCCTCCCACCGCCGATCGGGAGCGCGGAAGGACCCCCCCCCCCCTCCTAGGGCACCAAAAACCCTGGTGCCGCTCCTGCTGACCATCAACAGCATGCTTTGTCAGAGATATGGCATCTTCAGGAGACAAAATACACACACTGCAGGTGAAATCCTGGTCTCACTGAAGTCAATGGCAGAACTCCCATTGATTTCAGTGGGGAGGCAAAATTTCATCCATAAGTTTTTTCCATGCTTTCCAATAATATTTCTGTGTGCCTTACAATTTCTTTAAAAACTGAAGTTGTGAGTTTGAAAAAGAGATACAACAGTAAAGATAAAATACTTCGTCTCCTTTTCCTTCACATCCAATTATCTTCATTTTTGAGTTAGTGAATGTATTAACAAAGACTGTGAAACACACTTTTTAATCTTTCAGCTGGTGCTAAACCATTAGGGTTCCAATCCTGCTTACCTTACTCACACAAGTAGTTCTTTCTATTGTAGTAGGATCACTTGCAGCAATAAGGTGAAGGGAGATCTTTTATAATTTTTTCATCTATTCAAGAGCCTAAATATCACACATTCATGCTAAAGAATATCCTTGATAGTATGATTGTCTATTTTCATATAAACTCTGAATCACAAAGCATAAAATAAAAGATTTTGCTTTTTAGATCTTTTAAAAAAAAAAAGATTTAATTAAGGCTTTCCACATCACAAGGCACTGTTCATGTTAAGGGGAAAAAAAGGTTTGGTTAAAAATGAAAATATGGGTCCATATTTATTTGACCCTAAACCAGTCCAACCATCCTTACACAATGGATATCTCCGAGTTTACTTATTGTGTAAACACATAAAAGGATATATAAATATAACTCTCATATACACAATGTATTTATGAAGCTCTAAACCTCAAAAAAGAGCCCATCGCCTTTTATTTAGGATGGCAGGCTTTTTCCTTGCTTTTAAACAGTGACCATGAGAGAGAAGTTGAAAGAGGAAAAATGGGACAGTTTGGGTAGCTGGGTTTACCCAAAAGAATAATTAACTTTTTTTTCCCCTTTTTGTTTTAAATACAGAATACAGTATCTGCTGAGCGGTAAGAGAGTTGTAGAAGGTGAAAGGAGGTAGACAGGTTCCAAAACACAAAATTGACACTAGGTAGAATGAACTAATATCAGCAGAATGGCTTACTGCTGGTTAGTATGTAGGATGTGTTCGCTCTGTGCCCAATCCCCAGATGATGGGAGTCTCAGTCTTTCCTTCTTTACTTTAAGCTGTAGAAACTCATGCGTTTAGTTCTGGGGGGTCTCCAATTCAATCCCCAGTACTAGTCCAGATGAGAGCCATCACATAAGTGGGGGCTACACCAGAATTTTAACCTGGATTTGCATGCAGCTTCTTATTTTAAATAACTATTTCCAGTTTTCTGACAGGTAGGGTTGACAAATGTTTAATCACACAAACCCAAACACCCTTGCCCTGCCCCTTACCCCGCCCCTCCCCAGAGCCCCATCCCGCATCCCTCAATCGCTTGCTCTCCCCCACCCTCACTCACTTTCACCGGGCTGGAGCAGCACCTTGGAGTGCAGGAGGGGACTCTGGGCTGAGCCTGGGGCAGGGAGGTTGGGGTGCAGGAGGGGATGTGGGGTACAAGCCCTGGGAAGGAGTTTGAGTGCTGGAGGGGCGCCTGGCTGAGGCAGGAGATTGGAGTGCAGGAGGGAATGTGGGGTGCAGGCTCCGTGAGCGAGTTGGGTGCAAGATGGGGCTCAGGCCTGGGCTGCAGGATGGGTGAGGGATGCGGGCTTCGGCTGGGAGGTGCTTACTTCAGGCAGCTCCCAGGTCGCAGTGCAGCAGGGCTAAGGCAGGTTCCCTGCCTGTCCAGGCTCCACGCCACTCCTGGAAGTGGCCAGCATGTCTCCGCAGCCCCTGGGGGGGGAGACGGGGGCAGGGGGCTCCGTGTGCTGCCCCCACTCTGAGCACCAATGCCACAGTTCCCATTGGCCTGGAACTGCAGCCAAGGGGAGCTGCGGGGACGGAGCCCACTGTGCCACGGACCGGGAGCCGCCCAAGGTAAGCGGGGCCAGGGGGCTCCCCGCACCACTTCCAGAAGCGGCCAGCACATCTCTGCGGCCCCTGGAGCAGACAGGGGGAGGTGGCTCCATATGCTGCCCGCACTAATAGGAGCCAATCCCACAGCTCCCATTGGCCACACTTCCTGGCAAACAGGAGCTGCAGAGTCAGCGCTGGGGGTGAGAGCAGTGCACAGAGATCCCCCGCCCCCTCTGCCAACAGTCACGAGGATGTGCTGGCTGCTTCCGAGAGCACTGCAGGACCTGGGCAGGCAGAGAACCTGCCTTAGCCCTGCCGCACCACCAGACTTTTAGTGGCCTAAAATCTCCCGGTTTGGTTTCAGTAGCCTCCAAGGAGATAGGGCCTGAAACCGGGAGGGTTGGCAATCCTACTGATAGGGGTGGAAATGTCAGTTATTTATACTGATTGTACAGCTGAAAATTAAGCAACCTATTTCCATCCTTTTACAGACATTATAAAGTCACTATCTACACTGTATTGGGGACATAAGTTAAAATCACTTCAGTTTAATAGTTTACCTGGATGTTATGGTTGCAGGACAAAGCTGCGTTAAGACAGTCTGATACAGTAAGAACAACACCCCCCCCCCCCGCAAAATAAATAAAAATCCAAAACTAAAACCTTTTCCCCATTCACACCATCCAGAAAAACCTGAATAAGTTTTAGAACCGGTCCAGTAATACGTATTTCCTGTGCAGACAGAGCCTGTATTCAGATAGACAGAGGTATAGAAAACAGATGAACAATATTTCTTTCTATAGATGGCTTTTCCATGGGCAGAATGAATAAGCTTCTTTTTTCAAAAATAGAGGGAAACACAAGTGCCACTAATCTATTATTATTTATTACAGTGCCTAAGAGCCATACTCATGGACCACGACCCCGCTGTGCTAGGTGCTATGCAAATACAGAACCCAAAGATGGTCCCTGTCTCAGAGTCTGCAGTCTAAGACAAGAATTCATCAAATACTTCTGACGGAGAAAGCTCTAGAATGCATATGATCTGACAGGAGAAACTGTACGAAGCCTCAGAAAAGCTGGAAGTCTACTGACCATGTGTATATGTGAAATAGTTATTCAATTACATTCCTTTAAATCCAGAAAAGACTGCGAAGAGGAAAATTATGCACAATCATGAAGAGTGCACAGCATCTTCACATATCTAAAAGATTTTTTGCTATTTTTTAAAAAGGGGAAACCCTCACACTTGTCCCTCAGACACTGAAATAAATCTGCGTAATATTTCCAGCACAAACCACTTCTATTGGCAGTATACATATCTTTTAGTATTTGCACTGTCAGAAGTTAACTAAAATACTTTGAAAGAAATCAAAAAATGTTTAAAATTGTAAGTAATTGGGAATACTTACTTTACTTTAAAAAGTAAAAGTAAATACTGTAAGAATTAATTTAAAAACAAAAACCAAAACCTGCCAACATAGGAATTCCATACTGGAGCAGAGTAGTAGATCCTGCCTCCAACAGTGGCCAGTGCCAGATGTTTTGGAAGAAACTCTGCAGAAGTAGGCAGTTAGAAGGAAACTTTTCAGGGGTTTGGTTATCATATAACAACAGCCAATGGTTGTAAGTTGGTTGATGCCCAGAAGCATGGAGGTTTGCATCCCTTCTAAAGTTCTTGTTTAATAATTTAAAAAAATTAATGTGATAACTCAATTCACAGTTCTGTGTTTCTCCTGCAAGGTTGACACCATTGCATATACCCAAAACAGCAAGGAAAACTCAATTTCTTTAGGCTTTTTGATGAGCCTCTAGCATCTTCAACTATTTTAGTGAACACCTCCTACAAATGCAGGTCCTAGAAGGTATGTAAACGGAGTCATAATTGGATAGGCTTCTGAATTCCCACAACTGGATCACCTCTAAATCATTCTGAAATATGCTTTTTCCTGCCATTACTCCTTCTGCCACCCATCATAGAAGCCCATCCTAAGCCATCCTGCCTCAGAGCACTTTTCCTAAGTCTCTTGTAGCTCCTCCCCTACACTCAGATGCCTCTGCCCTTTTCCTTACCTATCTGTCTTTCACTCTCTACTACAGGTACCTGCGTTTAGAAAAAGAGGCTGTTACTACTTGCTTTTCATCATAAGCAGGTAGGTGGCCACATTCCTGCTAGGTAGGCCTTTCATCCAGTTTTAAACCACACAGTCCTGCTTTTGTAATACACGTCTCATGTCTGGTACTGAGACAAAACCACATCTGATTTTGTCTGGTAGCGCAGACAACCAGGGACACCATTTTGAAGAGAGCACAGCTCTGCCCCCAACCAGCACGACCTCACATGTACCCCAGCAGTGTGACATTCCTGGAAGCAGCGGAACATCCAGTATTTTGGAGATGCGTAATTGGCCACCCTATTTCCTACATATGTTGCTTCCCCAGTTGACTGCTTCTGAGACTACTGTAGTAATTGGGGAATGAGGCAGTGGACAGGCAAAGACACAGCATCCCCTCCCAACTGAACAGTTCCTAGCAGTAGCAGGAACCACCGGCAGTGAACACAGATATTTGACAGCCTCCACGGCTCCCCGCTCTCTTCTCTGGCACTCCTACTGGTTCTACCCCACACCCCAGATCAAAGGAAAGGCAGCCCTTGCCACTCAATGTTCCTTTTGCAATAGCTTCTACAAGGCCCCCTGGACTCAAGTTTCCAAGTCCTGCAAAAACTGCTGGTGTAGGATTTACACCTATGGAAGAAAAAGGAGAAAATTATTTTCAAGGGTTTTTTAAAGTGTGTTATTTGTATTTGAGACTATAAATATAGTGTTCAGGAGCATAAACAGGCTTTTGGCTTTACTTACTTTTAAAAGCATTTCTGCTCACCTTTCAAGTGACTTAATATCTTACGTTAAGTCTTGCAGCTGATGCCAAGGATTCTATTACAATGAACTGTATGAATGGTCAGCCTTGACAAGTCCCATTGAACAAAGGATATCCAGAATACAATCAACTATACAGTCTTTTTTGTTGTTGTGTGTTTGTATAGTACCTAGTACAATAGTGTCCTGCTCCATGCATGGGGTTCCTATGTGCTATCACAAAACAAAAATAATAAAAGCCAAGAAACAGGCTGTAAAGGTTACTGATCCACTTATAGGCTTTTAGCTTTAAATCATTACTCAAAACCAGATGGAATTAGATGTCCAATTACAAGAGTGTTCTGCCCTGCAGAACACTTTGATAGTACCTTTATCACTATTTAAGAATACAATTACAATCAGCTCTAAGAATTAAAGATCTTTAGTTAGAACTGTATTCCCCACACCTACTCACACTTCCCTTATAACTGCTGAATATTTTTCCCCCACTGTTCGTCATATCACATGCTGAGTAGCCCCAATATTATTTCTGTTCTGGTTTCCACTTACTCTAGCAATATCTTTTGTCGTTAGCTCTTCTGTGCCGATTAGTCCGCCTACAAATAATGGACAAGTGCCAAGACTATTAGAGCCCTGTAATTTTTAAATCTGACACTTGCTCTGAAGTGTAAACCATACAATCATACAGGATAGTGGTTAGAATCCAGGGCCCATTAAAAAGCAACGAGAGTATTGCCATTGACTGCAACAGGGTCAGGCTATCACAAGCTGTACAAGTGCGATGTGGGAAGAGGGAGAAGAACAGCATATTAGCTTTATAATTAGCAACACATATCCATCATTTACTTTCCTTCCCTCCTTTTTCTCCCACTATAACACATCAAAATAAATAATCACATCACTAAGTGATTGTACTAAAGTCAGAACATCTAAGAAGGAAAATCATTTTAACAAATGCACAGTTAACATTAAAATAAAGAAAGTTGGTTACTATACCTGTGCCCCTGAGTCTTGAAATTCTTTGCAAGCTTCTGGGAATATATCATATGCAACAACAGGATATCCGTGTTTTACCAGGTTTTTTGCCATTGGATTTCCCATGTTACCAAGCCCAATGAATCCAACTGGGGTTTTGGAGGCCATTGCCCTAGAACACACTGATTTCAATACAATAAATGAATACTCTGGAGAAATACATCTTAAAACATAAAGAGTAAAATCTAGTGAGCAATTTAGCTGGCATCATTTAAATATGGGGGGGGAGGAGTAACTTCAAACCCAGTTATATTTAAAATTTCATTAAAGTGGACAGATTTAAATCCTATTCACATAAAACGTAAACAGCGTCCCATTACTTTTTACCAATATAATCTCAATTTGAGACAAAGTAATTTTACATTTTAATTTAATTTTAAAAACATTTCTCCAGCTTAAATATTGGATATTTTTTAATTGAATCTTAATGAATGATACCTAATCAATAACCCTGGAGACAGAAATCCCATTCAGCCACAGAACAGATAAGGTGGATGAGGTAATAGCTTTTATTGGACCAACTTCTGTTGGTGAAAGAGACAAGCTTTCATGCTGTACAGAGCTCTTCCTCAGGCCTGGGAAAGATATTGAGTGTCACAGCTAAATATAAAGGTCATAACGTAAGTAGTTAGCATATATTCTAAAGGACTGTTCAAGGTGGCATGGTCTGTTAACACCCCTGTAGTCATAGGACAAAAAGGGGAGTTAGTGGATTACAGATTGTTTTAATAAACCATAAATCCAGTGTCTTTTTTAAGACAATGGTACATAGCATCTAGCAAAAGTTATGAATTTAAACTCCCAGGCTTGTCTTTTGAAAGTGTTGTGCAGATATCCTTTGAAGATGAGGACTGATAGATCAGATAAAGAGTGATTACTTTTTGAAAAAAGCGTTCATCCACAGATTATTTGGCATTTTGTCTTTTGTCATTTTCCTGTGTGAATTCATTTGAGTGTACACCGATAGTCTGGTTTCTCCCACATACTTGTTATTTGGGCATTTAGTGCACTGGATGAGGTACACCACACGTTGTGATAGGAATGTGTAAGACCCATGGATCTTGAAAGGTGTTTTGTGGGGGGTGTTGATCACTGCAGCAGAGACATGTTTGCCGGTTTTGCAACTGTTGTTGTGGCAGAGTCTGATGCCACTCTGAGTTAGTATATCCTGCTCTGTGGGGAGCTTGCTTCTGATGATTAGGTTAGGTTGGGGGAGGTTGTTTGAAGGTCAGAAGAGGTTAAGGAAAGATTTCTTTCGCAGAGTACCTTTCTCAGACCTGAGGAAGAGCTCCATGTAGCTCAAAAGCTTGTCTCTCTCACCAAAAGAAGTTGGTCCAATAAAAGATATTACCTCATCCACCTTGTCTCTCTAATATCCCGGGACCAACACAGCTACAACACCACAACATACAACAAAGGGGAAAGGTGTCAGGTGGCTGAAATAAAGGCTGCTTCTCGGAGACACAGAGGGCTCTCACTTGGGACTAAGGACAAAGGGGCAGAGCTAGAGCCAGAAACGGATTCCAGCTTGGTTGGCTGAGTGCACTGGCTTGGCCAGGATGGATTATAACCTTTGCCTCTCTTTGCTAACCTGAGGACTTCCAGATTCTGTATGCCAGGTGACTAATATATTACCTTGTTTTGAAAAGGCTACCTATTGTAGCTGCAAATACTCACTGAGAGCATTGCGTCCTGAAGGGGTACGGTACAAGCCTCCTGCACATGTCTAACTTGGCTGAATTCACTGCAGAAAGATCCAGTCTTGGAGGCCACGGGCCTGCCCCTTCAGAACTGTGAGAACCACTAGGGCTCGGCACACTAAAGGGGTTACTCCCAAGAGACTGGTTACAGGCTAGGGCATAGACCAGACCCTGTGGTTCTGTGAAAACCACCAATTCATTTCACATAGGTTGCCAAACCACTATCAGATGGTGACTGGCCACTGCTGTCTGTGGCCAAATGAAAGCCATTGAAAGAGAGTTCAATTACACATTATGAGTCCCTTGAACAATGACAAAGATTATTTATAAAATGCTAAAGTCTTCACTGTAGGAACAACTTTCATAGAAGTACAAAAAATATGACAAAAATATAACATGATGTACAATATACTAATACCATGTGCTATGGCAGTTTATGGATACATGGAAAATAATGTAGTTTTCAGCCATTTTTAGCACAAGCTACTGTGTATGAGTATATAAGGTCAGGCAATGCATAATTCCCATAAATACCAATGTACAATAATTTTTTTGATCATTCTAAATTAAAATAATCCTAGCTCAATGCTAGGGCAGATGCCATATTTTAGGTCTCACTGCCAGTTACAGAAGACAATTTTCTTTGAAAGGAAGAGAAAATCTCATTCAGATTAAACATTAAGACAAGTGAAGACTAAACAGAAATAAGGATAATAAATTAAACTATCCAAACTCAAAATTGCATATCCTATACTTAGCCTTTGAAATTTCTCATTGCTTAAAGCAGAATTTTTCTTAGTTCAGAAAACATTTAATTAATTATTTTAAAGTGTTTTTCTAACATTAAAGTGCCTTCTTAGCTAACAGTCAGGCTCTTATTTACATCACTATTTTGTTAGCGTCATATTTTATAAGTCAGGTGTATCGAGAGGACTGCTGTTGAGCCTTCGTTCCCACAAATGCCAACAACAATTATCTGGCTGGATAAATATTGTCGGTTTAAAAACAAAAAAAAGAAGACTACACTATAATTTATATACATGTTCTACTATCTACATGTCCAAGTATGCGAAGAGCAAATCACTATAAAACACGTTAAACGTGCCAAACATAGTAAACAACTGAACAAAGAGCCAACATACACCTCTGACCATACTCTTCTTGAAATCTAGTCCTTTCTTGGCTTCTGTGATTCTGACCTCTCTTGGTTCTCCTCTTGTCTTCTTAATTGCTCCTTCAGCATGTCCTTCAGAGGATCTGCCTCATATCCCCCTCCCCACAACTTTCTGTGGGGATTTCACTGGGCTCTATCCCTAGTCCCCTTCTCTTTTCCCGCTATACATTATCTCTGGGTAATCTCATCCACAAACACAAATTCAAGGACAGTGTCTATGCTGTTGACTAAGGCTAAGATTTTGTCATGGATATTTTTAGCAAAAAAGTCACGGACAGCTTACAGGCAAAAAAGAAAAATTCACAGAAGCCGTGAACTGTCTGTGACTTTTATTAAAAATATCTGTGACAAAATGGGGATCTGTAGGTCCCCACACCACCGGAAGCAGGGTAGCTGCACAGGGGCTAGGAGCCGCCTGCAGCAGCTGGGCGATGTGGGGTGCCCCTGCCGCCCACAGCTCCAGGGACCCACAGCAGCTGGGAGCTCAGAGGTTACCCTGCCACGGCCAGGAGCTGCGGGGGGGTTCCCCACTGCCTGCGGAGTCCGGGAGCTTGGGGGTTCCACTACCGTCCATGGCAGCTGGGAGCTTGGGGGTTCCCACACTGCCCGCAGCGAATGGAAGCCGGCAGCCAGGAGTTGCAGGGGAATGCCAGAGGTAGCGGGAGTCAGAAGAACATCTCCTGCCGACACAGCCTTGGTGCAGGCAGTGCTTAGGTTGCTGTAATTTGCATCGCTCAGGGTGGTGACTTTTTCACTCCCAAGCAACACAAGTTATATCGAGGTACGCGGTAGTGTAGATCTGTCTTGAGCTAAACAGAGAAAGAATGGACCTATACCCTGGTGATTAGGGCACTCACCTAGTACACTGGAGACTCAAATTCAAGTTCCTGCTCTAATGACCAGATAGTCCTAGAAAGTGGAACAGCTTCAATAGGAGAAATTGAGCAAACCCTGTCCCCAGAATACCCCATAGCTTAGTGGTTGAGGCACTCGCCTCTAATGAGGAAACTCAAGTTTAAATCCCTTCTCTACATCAGGAAAAGGGAGAAACAGAAAGGTCTCCCACAGCCCAGATGAATGCTCTAATCACTGTGCTAAGGTTTTAAGGGAGGCCACTTCCTCCTCTTCTGAGTCCTCAAAAAAAAAGAAAAAAAAAAAAAAAAAAAGTTTTGTCAAATAGTTTAGGGCCAGTTTGTGAATACACTGCTACCTCGATATAATGCCACCCGACAGAACATGGATTTGGATATAATGTGGTAAAGCAGTGCGCTGGGGGGAGGGGGGGGCAGTTGCTCACTCCGGTGGATCAAAGCAAGTACAATATAACACGGTTTCATCCATAATGCGGTAAGATTTTTTGGGTCACAAAGACAGCGTTATATCAAGGTAGAGGTGTAGTTTTGAGCTGACCAAACTGCAGATTTTGGCAAATAAACCATTTGTGCAAATTTTTTACATAGCTCCTAACCAAGTTAATCTACCCTTCACTTATCAGGAATAGAACCACAAACATTGGTTAAGCATATGGGTCAGACTGCTGGCATAAGCATAGATATAACTTTGTTAATTCTGGCAGAATTGTGCCTACATACATCAGACGTTAACTTGGCTTGGTTATAATGTCTTCAGGCTCAATACCTGAAATACTTGCAATTGCTCTATTGTCATGAAGAAACTCTTGGCTAGGCCTTCCCTTCATTTTACTCACAAACAGAAACTCTGATCCTGCAATCAAATCTGTGCAGGCAGACCCTTTCACCCGTTTACGTCGAGGATCTACCTGTGCTGATTCAGTTGCAGGATCAGGGCCTTAGAACAGAAGGATTTCAAGACTATAAATTTAAATGTTTCTCTTTTAAAATGAGTCTATAAGAGTACTACTAAAATATGATTTCACAGTTTTGCTGAAGAATTCTATAAAACTGAATGAATCTCTGAATGCCTGTTCCTTGATTAACATTAAACAGGCAATTGCTGATTAATGGGTAAGATACTTCCAGCGTAGATGCCCTCTTGCCTTAATTTCCTCATGAAGGTAAGTATTATTTTACAGACACTGGGCTGTTGGGAGGATTAACAAACAATGTTTGTACTTTAAAGATAAAAATATAACTCCTAAATTTTTATCCCCCCAAACATGCATGTAAATGTTACAATTCATATTTGACCCTGGGATTAAATACTATATTGGATTTGTTCTCTTTTCATCCCACTTGTCAATAGGCTAATAGAGCTAATCTGCATTGGAACACTAAAGTTAGTGGTGCTTCAGTCAACTGTATGGCACCAACAGAAGCACCAACCAATTGGGTAGATACACATTATCAACCAATTGAGGAGGTCCATATTACCAACCCTGAATTGATATAAGGTTTGTTTGTGTCCAAACAGGGCTGCCTAACACAGATTGAGTGGGGAATAGGGAGAGGGCTATCATCTTTGTCAAAAACAACAGCACTCCCTCAGTTAGCAAAACTTCTTACTTTGCCAGAAAGCCTCTCCACTAACCCACCATACCTCCTTCAGCAATCAGCAGTCCCATCCCAGAAGTGCCTCCCAGGAAGGGTTCCCCCTCCCCATCATGACCCTACATAGTTTAATCTCAATCTCTCTCCCCCCCACCCCAATCCATCCATCTGGAAATTACCAGATGGAACTGCACACCTTGGCCATCTGATACCCTCATACAGACATTTACTCTCCCTACATGTTTCTCTCTTAGCTAAATTTATGCCTCCAGTACAAATGTATGAAGTCAGCAATGCAAGTGTGGTTTGAACCGCTACTTGCAGCTGGCAAACAAGACACTAAGGAACTCACAGCAAGTGTGCTAAGGAGGTTCACTGGCTGAGGGAGCTGTTAGATTGGAGAACTATCAGAGCTGACTGAACCGGTCATGACACTGTGGACATTACAATCAACTGACCTCTCTAAAACCAGGCAAACCCTTAGACTAAGCAGAATTAACGAGGGGGGATGACAAGACTGATATGAGTGTAGAAAGAGAGGAAAGGGGAGAACATATGGATGACTGGCACTGCCTTTAACAGGCAACTGCATGTTACATTTAAGGCATCCAATCCTGCATCCACTTCTCAGTCAGTGGGACTTTATGATAATATACAAGTGCTTGCAGCAGAATCTATTTAAGCACCTAGGGTATGTCTACAATGCACTATAAAAGACAGTCCTTAAGCTTGGGTTCAAGGCTAACCCTCCTTGCATCTACACTGCTTTGCACCAACCCAGGGCTCTGACCCAGGGTCCAAGCACAAGTCAAGCTGGGGCCCAGGGTTTGAGCCCTACTGCTTTGTACTGTAGACACTTGACTCGCGTCCTGGGAGTCTGCCAGAAGTATTACACAATGGACCAACTTCCTTAGTCCTCTCTATCCCAATAATCTGTAATTGACTCCACTGAAAACAGAAGCCACGCCCACTCCTTGGAGTATGGCAGCTGCTCCTGTCAACGTTAACTCATTCTCTTCTGATCACTGAGCTGCAAGCTGATTAGTGAGCCTCCTGGGTTTGCAATGGAGTCTGAGCAGAGGAAGTCTTCTGCAAAGCATGCTTTTTTATGGTCATGGGAGCACAGCCAAATTTTGGTTAATCTCTGGTCAGGAGACAGCACTTATTACAATGGCATCCAAATAGGTCTGTAGACATCTCCAAGGTGATTTTAATTTGCCAAAAGCACATTCAACAACTACTCTACACCTGCTGAGAGGGTAATTAAACCTATCTTTTATCAGGGCTTATGAAATCAGGGTATGGTTTCATAAGCCAAGGCAAAAGTGGGTATGCAGGGTCCTCCAGAAAAATGATGGAGACAGAAACTCTGTTTATGTCAATGTCATTTGGTGGGAATAGTGTCAGTCTGTCCATGAATGTAGATTCCTGAGCGGCAAAAAAACCTGGCATTATGAACATTTCCAGTACAGCCCACACTGATACTCCTAAGCCCCTATGGTCCAGGAGGATCTGCATAATTAGTATAGTAGTACCCTTTACAGTTTATGTACTCCTTGAGGAGGGCAAACTGTTGGTACCCATCAATGGTCCTGGCAGAGTTAGGAACTCCCATTCTCTTAAAGCCAGCAGTTACCTCCAGAATATCTTTAATGTTCATCACCTCAGATACTTCCGCCACCATTTTACCCACAGCTTACTGTTTGTCAATGAACCTGTAGCAGTCCAGGGTAGCCAGCTTCCAGACACTTACAGCAACCCACTTCTGGACCAGCAAAGCTGACCTCAGTTGTCTCTCAATATTGAATGGTAGGAGCAAGGTGCTCACAAAGCTCCAGAAATGTAGTTTTCTTCATGCGAAAGTTCGGGACCCACTGCTGGTCATCCCAGGTCTGCATGACGATGTGTTCCCACCAGTCTGTGCTTGTGGCCCTGCACCAGAAGCATCAGTCTACGCAGAGATCATCCGTGGCTATGCCAATTGTACTGAGCGGCTTCTGTCACTGTAAGTTTACCATGCCATGTCAGGTTACTCTTCTCTCTCTTCTGCCACCACCTCCTCCTCCTCTTCCTTTATCAGGAAATCTAATAGGTACCTTCGGTGGGGCAGAAAACATCGCCAAAATGTCCACCGCTGCCTCACAGATGCTATGCCAGTTCCTGACACAGGAGTGAAAACACAAGCAAGACAAAGTTCTTCAAAAATTGCCTCCCCCATGCTGCTGGCTCCAGTAGTTGGGAGCACAGAGACCAAAATGACTGCTCAGGAGACTGTGTTGGCAGGCTGTTCAAACTTCCTGTAACATGCAGGGTGGGCAGTAAAGTTTTCCCCACAGCGCATCACAGTCATAGGGTAGAGTACCCACATTTCAGGAGAGTGTGAGAGACTCTGGGATATGGCTGGTTTGACTTAGGTCTGCGTGCTGCAGTGTGGATGCTAGACCCCAGGCTCAACACGGGTTAGAAAAATCTTAATGCAGGGTTAAAACCAGCAAACCAACAAACAGTGTAGACATTCAAGCTCAGAGTTCCTAACACAGGCCAGCTGACTCAAATCCCACTAACTCTGGGTTTACATTGCAGTGTAGACATACCCTTAGAGTGAAATCCTGGCTTCAGTTAAATCAGTGGAAGTTTTGCCATTGACTTCAATAGAGCCAGAATTTCATCTCAGATGGCAGTCATTGCTCCTTTGGGTCTCTATACAAAAATAAAGCATATATTTGCCAACCTTAAAACCTGAAGTAATGGGGAAGGGAGAGAACAAACCATCAAAGATTATAGATCTCAAAGAAATAATTAAAGTTACTTTGTGGTACTTCAGGAGAACTGCACTCTGGATCTCCTCTCTCTTGCATGGGTTGACAACATTCAAGCTGTCACGTTTAAGACAGTGAACAAAATCATAATGCTACTTCAAAGCTTTTACAGAAATGTCTTTATGAGTAGCATAGACAGCAAGTATGAAACATAGTGACAATTACTACTGATAATATTGTGGCAAAAAACACCAGATAGACCTATTCTCTGTACCATTTGTGTATTTCATTTAACTTCACTAACATATGACTACGTGCATCCATAAATCTGTATTCCACTTTAACAACTAAAACCTTCTTTTAAACGTCAGACTCAGAACTGTGAAAAGTTTTAATGGATTGCGCTAGTGGAAGAGAGGTAGTAGAGTAAAACAATGCCACTAAAAGTCTGTTTTAAAATAAAATTAAGAGTCAGACATTTGTTTTATAATTTTATTTTACAGATCAATGAAAAGATACTAGAAGCTTCAAAATAATTTTTAAATAATAGAGTAGTTTCAGGTGCACCCTTTGCTGAGTACCCTGTCAAATTTTGTGGTTTTAAAGTCACATCCCCCCCCCCCCTTTTTTTTTTTTTTTAAAAACACACACACATATTTCTCTTCTGTTACTATGTGAGAGATCCCTAATAAACACAGGGGGAACTGACTGAGCTACACAAGGGGAACATTAAAATTGTCTATAAAATGAAGTGCTGTCAAATGCACAAAATAAACATTAGAAAGACTGTAGAAAAAGATTCTACGATTTATTTCACTTAAGTAATCTGAGGTGTTACTTGTAGCAACACAAGGTAGAACAACTTCAAACAAAAGTATGATATTTAAATCACCAGTGTCCCTTTAAAAGGAAAGATTAGAGACAGGAAAAAGGTTATAATTTGGGCCCTAATCCTGCATAGACACTTGCTTAACTTTGCATTCAACTGGACTATCTCTGTGTGTAAAGTGAAGCAAATATATGCAGTAACAGGGTCTTGAATATAAAAAAGTGCTGCTGGATTCAGCTTTAGCTCAAAAATAATGAAATATAATCACAAAGAAAGCAAAGTATGAGTACAGATTACAGGTATGAATAACAGGCTGTTTTAAGTCACTAGCTTCACATAAACTTCTGCGGGCTGTTTTAAACTCTACATATGATATTTTAAATAAACATGTTAAAATATTTATTACACTAAGGTACTCATAAGACTAAGTAAGTATTGATATGAGCCTCATATAATTTTACAACCTGTATGGCTTTAATAGGGTGCACAATACTTGTAAAAGGTGCAAAACACAAGTGATAATCCTCTCGTGCTATGAAGCACATTTATCACTGGTTTCAAAACCCAATGCATGTTTCATCTGAGGAATTAGAAGTTTGTCAGGGGTGGGGAGTCCTCCAACTGCACTTAAATCCCGAGTACAGCTCCTGTGTGCCTGCAACCCCCCAACCCCACCTCCACTGTTTTCACGTGATAAGAAGTTCTAGGGAGCTGCTGTCACTTGAGTGACTCACGCCAATTTAGCGAGGGGGGCAGGAAGCAGCAGCAGAAGCATTTCTCTGACTGATTCAACAAGGAGGCCTCAGCCTTTCAACGCAACTGGGCAACGATTTGCAACCCCAGCTCGCGCCGTTAAAATGTCACCAAAAAACCCAAGGCAAAGAGGGAGAGGCGAGTCCTTACCCATTGCAACGCTGGCAGCACGCACCTTCCTGCGCTTGCATAACAGCCTGGCGAAGCCTCTGAGCATTAAAACTCCTGCCATGCCGCTTCCCCTAGCTCCACTCTGCGTGACCTCCGCTTAAACACCACCCCCGCCTCCCCGGGCTGCCCTCTCTGCCTGTGACCGTGGACGGGGAAGGGAGAAAGGAGACGAGTGACGGCCAGGGTAGCCAACCACAGCTTGGCCTTGGCAGCCGCACACCAATGAGAGGGAACATCCTCCTGTCGGTGACCCGCCGGGTTCGCCTCCAGACTCATGATAGACAGGGGAGCAGCCTGGCTCCCTTCGCTGCTCTAAAACCGAAGGAGAAGGGCTGCGCTGTTCTGCTGGGCGGCGCCCGCTCGTGGGCAGTTGCTGCTGGAGCACCTGGGGATAAGGCGAGGTTTTCTCCACCCACCTCTGTACAGCCTTCACTTACCCTTAATTTATCCCCTCCTAGTCCCATAAGGCATTCCCCTTTCTCCCCCGCTATCCCCGCCTGCTTCTCTGCGCTACCATCTGCACGTATGGCATTAACTAGAGAGGGGGCAAGCAGAGCAGCCGCCTAGCTCCAGCGGGTGGTTAGCCAGCCAGTCTACACTTTATCTAGGTAGCCTCAACTCCGTGCTGCTGCCACGCAAACCGTACCACACGCACTAGTGCAACATCCTTTTTGGACTTAACTTCACAGTGCTTTAGGGTTACACTCAAGTTTCCTTTCTCTCGCTGTGCCTGCCTCTCCCTTGCTGTGACAGCTTTTAGCTTGAATATTTCCACTGCCTGCAACCAATCAACAGAATCTTCTTGGTGTCTATAATAAACATCTCGATTTTTATCCCGCTTCTCAAAATCCCATCCTGCTGTAGCCCTAGAGTTCACCACCCTGTTAGTATTTTTATACACACATTAATTACTTTTCAAATATTCTTGCATATAAAATCTTACATATTACATAGCTCATGTATTTTTTCCACTAGCTGGTGGGGTCATTTCTATTGTCCTAATATGTAATGCATAACTGTAATGTCATACAGAATTAATTAATTTTGGTAAATAATATAAGATCTAATCCTGCACATGTGCAAGTAAATACTCCCTTTTCTCCTGTTATATTTTGTTCTTACTGTTGAGATTAAAAAATATTTTGTTTTGAAAAGACTTCTGATGTTGCTGTATTCACAACTAGTCACAGCTCCTAAAGGGACGTTTCATGTTGCCAAACTTAGGCAGGCCTGCTGAGGAATCACAATTGGTACACAGGGTACTGTTGCCCAGGGACTGGGTCTAAGAGTAGGAGTATCATGGGATTCCATCCCAGGGCAGGTAAAGGGATGAATGTTAAGAGCTGAGAGGGGAGGGGTGTACTCAGAAAGAATAGAAGGAAGTCAAAGGTGCAGCTAGGCTGGTGAAATGTGACCTTCTCCCTTTTCATTCTTCATTTCATTTCATCTTGGATTCCACATATGGGCCATTGCAGATGGAAAGGTGTAATTTTCCACTTGTCATAGTCAATGTAGATAATACTGTTTAAAATGTAATTTAATTCAGTAACAATCCAGCACATGGCACAATTAGTAGATCCACTAATGAACTGTATAAAACAGCTGATCCAAAATCTATTGCTACATTGATTCCATGTAGAAATCAAAGAGGCCCGCTTCACTGGTTGCATTACACAGTGTAGGAACTAGAGGTAATTTGGAAATCAAGTTAAAGCATTAATAAACTGATAGGCTGACTGTTCTTGTTAAATCTTAAATTATTAGCATGCCAATATTATAAGCTCAAAGAGAGGACTCTCAACTTCACCCATATTATAAACAAGATTCTGCTTTTCTTACTGTTCATTATACAGGAAGAAGTCCAATGGGTAGATCACATTACAACACAATGAATAAGGTACTTCATACATCACATGGCAAAATCAACCAGAATGCAAGTTTTGGATTACATCACATTTTAATTCAAGTAGCAGCATTGTCAGATTAACATACTAAATTAGGCAAAATTTTCATATCACCTACATACGGTATTAAAAGTTAAGAATTACTAAAATAACAATAGTCTAGGAATCACCTTTTTCAGTACAAAGATTAATTTACATGACTAGAAAGGTAGTTAAGACTGAAGCTACATTTCACTTAAAGCCAAATTTTACATCTTTTCTAAAATCTACAACAAAATAAAATTTAAAAAGTCAAATCAGTTTGAAAATTGGTAAGTCAGGTCAATAGCTAGAGTAGAGTTTGTAGAGAAAACTTTTCATAATTTGAACAAGGGGTTCTCTGGAGGAGGCACTCTAAAAACTGATCTGTTTTCAAAATTGCACATACAGGGATAGGAACACGTTAAATTTATATTTCTGGATTCCCTTTGCTGAAATCTAGTGCATGATGCCAAAGAAGGTCTAACACAAGAGATATGAATATGAATTAGACCTCCTGTTTGGAACTTCAGACTAGAATGCTGCAGTGCTCGGGATATTGCCAGATAGCATGCAGACTCCTTATCACAACTACCGAAAGAGCTTCAGTGACAGTTCTCTTCCAAATCTAAAAGGGAGTGTGGTGGGGATAGGCAAATGCTTGCTTCTCAGTGCAGAATATGAATTCAGGACCTCCCATACCACACCACAGATGTCTACAACTTAAATCGAAGGAGTAATTCCTTTACTTGGTAACAGTAGTAGCCTAATATAGAGACTAGCCATTGCAAAGGAAGACATAATACACATTGAACCATTGAACTACACTTACATAGCCACATGAAAATACCCTTTGACCTAGGCATTATGAAATATAATTCATTCACTTTTACAGCATAATAACTAGGAACAGAACCCACATCTTTCATATGGCAGAACTAACTTTTACTCACTTACCCTATTTTCTCACAGATATTTTGCCAAATGTACATGCTTGGCTGTACTGTCTGTACAATAAGACTACTTTTACATATTCATCTCTACACAAAGTAGTGAGACACGCAGTTGAACTGCTTAGCAAATAGTTGCACATGATGGAATTTCTGTGTAGTATATGAGGCAGAGGGCTGCAGGAAGAGAAAACATGACACTGTGGCTAAAGCAATGGAATAGGACCCAGGAGATCTGGAGCCATTCTGACTTGCTAGTATTTTACACCCGTGCAAAGCCACAGAGGATCAGGTCCAGCTATTTTTTCTGAAAGAGCCTTTTCTTCTTTCACTGTGAAGGTTGAACAGTACAAAGTGAAAGAGGTAATTGTGCTGTTATTTGTGAATTGTATCCTCAGCGTTCAGGGACTGGACTGCTCTCTTACTGCATACTGCCCAGCCTGTACGCTGAATGTGACTCTGGCTCCCTGACTCATTCATTACACATTATCCAATCTGTGCACTCAGTGCCAAACTCATCATTAGTGTAACTCCATAGGTGTAAATGACTACTCAAGGTGTAATGCAGCGGTGAATAAGAGAGTCAATGCATGCTTACAAGAGGGCACAGTTAAGGTTATATGCACTCATGTGCAACTCAAAGCTTGGGATTTCACGGATTTTGAGTACTGCATTTAATAATCTTAATACACCTCTTACATAGCTTTTGTAGAGAACATATTACAGAGATAGGCACATTAGAAATACTTTAGACTAGATTAGATTAACTAGAATCCCTTTTCCCACACTGACCATAGGTCACCAGCCCAGACATTCTGGAATAGCCAATTTGAGAAGGAAACTAGCAATTGCAGGACAACCACACTATGCACATAAAAAAGAAAAAATAAGTAGGTAAATTAAGAGGCTTCTCCCCCCACCCCACCCCCTGCAAAATACCCTCTAGTGATGTTTGAACTTTTAGTAGTTTATAATAAAGTTAGTTCATTTTGTTGAAAAATACATAATTTCACTTTTAGTACAGTTTAACTTAATGTAAACTAAGCTTTCCTAGTTAATTTATTTTTATATGTTTATCATTTCTTCGCCAAGCTAATCACATTCTTTCCACACAAAATGCAGAAAAAAGCTTTGTTAGACTCCAACATTATTTTGTTTGAAGTAAATAGCTATGAAAGCTTTCACTTGTATTAGACTCTGGGACAAGTATGTTCTCATCTGTTCAACATAGCAGCAATATCTTCAAAGTCACAACTAATAGGATAGCATTTCATAAAGAGATCAGTATACGATGATTTTTGAAATTGTTCAACAGTTAAAATGTAAATGTATAATTGAAATAGTTATTATGTGTATAGCATATTTCTACATATTGAAACATTTTGTCTTCCACACATTAAATATCTGGGTGCATACACTTTCTGGGTGCATCAAATAGAACTACTTCGATACTTTTAAAAATATTACAGAAAAATCTCAAGTGTCTATAAAAAGAAATTCAATAGAGATTTCAAAATATCTGTACGTGCTAAATATATTTTCCAGAAATCAGTGACTACACTTCAAATGCATCACAAAGGGGAACTGTTAACAAGTGTGACTTTGCCAGTAGTAGGAAGATTGCCAACATTTAATTGGCTTTAAAGGTTCTGTTCCATCAATGGTGTATTGTGTTTTAAAGGCAATAATAATAGCCTTATGATTGAGGTGTGAAGAGGGAGCTCAAAGTATCTGACTGAATGTGGCATGAAGCAACTTATTTTCTTCAACAAAATTTGCTAAAATATTTGTCATCTTAGTTTAACTGCAATGTTAATTTTGTATTATGCAGCAAGAATCTGAATAGAAATAAATAAAAATATAGCTCTTATACAGCACTTTTCATCAGAGTATCTCAAACTGCTTTAACAAAGGAGGATAAGCAACATTACCTCTATTTTACGGATGGTAAAACTGAGGTACTGAGAGGTGTAGTGAGTTTCCCAAGGACACTCAGCAGGTCAAAGGCAGAGGGAAGAGAACACAGGACTTCTGACTATCATTCCAGTGTCCTATTCACTAAATCACACTGCCTCACTATAACCAGTGAATAATTAAATTATTGTATCATCTGTCTTTGTAAAACACTAATGGATAAATTCTGGCTAATCCTGAATGGTGCATTAGGAACAGAAGACAGTGCAGCAACCTTTTCACTGCCTCCCATCCCTTCCCCACCAGCTCAGAAAGGAAGCAAAATGCTGCCAATAGTGATCCCTGAACTAGCTAGTAATCACAAGGTTGGGGATACAGTCAGGATTGTGCCCACTCTAAATATCTACTAGGTGTGGCAGCAGGTGCTGCTGGGGAGCAAATGATATATTTGGTGGGGCATGGGTCGCTTGCTGGTGGATTCCCTGCAGCTTGAGGTCTTCAAATCTCAATTTTGATGATTTCAATAACTCAGTCATGGGTTCGGGGTTGTTATAAATGTGTATGGGTAGGGTTTTGTGGCCTGCCTTGTGCAGGAGGTCAGACTAGATGATCATATTGGTCCCTTCTGACCTATGAGTCTATGAGTCTATGAGTCTGATATTGTTAAACAATGATCATGCTACAATCTCAGTTTATAGTTAATCAAAAACTCTTCCACTGATCTATAATTTAATAATCATAAATAATATCAATGCATCCTTGCTAATGCTTGGTGACCTTCAATACTATGAGTTCTGTGTCTTTTAATGATTTAAATTGATTTTTATCATGTTAGTATATGACGATCTTCCATGTGCCCTTTGACGCATAACCTGAAAGCATATGGTACCACAGACACTTACCCTGGCAATCCACGTGTCAAAGATTGCCGACCTGGTGTAGATATACCTTCTGTGACTTGAGCTACTTATTCAGTCAGGATTGGGCAAATTTTTCAGAAGTGTCCACTAGTTGGGGGTGATTAATTTTTTGAGACCTAGGGTTTTATTTTCAGGGGAGTCTGAGTATGCATAGCTTCCACTGAATTTATCTGAAATTGTATGTGCTCAGCACTTATGAAAAATGAGGTCCTAACTATAGAGTATTTAAATTCAACATTAACTCAATTTGGTGATAGCAAGCTGGAATGGATGCAGCAGTAAATTTGAGGATTTAGTTAGAAGAGAACTGGTAGCCAGGACTACTGAATTCTATTTCTTGCTCTAACACTTAACCTCTCACTTCCTCTGTATACTTACCTAACTTGTATAGTTTCCTTACATGAGTATGTCTTCTACACTGCAGCTCGGGTCATACAGTCTAACCCCCTGCCAAGATGCAGGATTTATTGGGTCTAAACCATCCAAGAAAGATCGCTATCCAGCTTCCTTTTGAAAACCTCCAGAACTAACAGACATACACTAGCTCTAGTCAAGCTGGCATACTAAAAATAGCAATGTAGTCAGGGAGCTTGAGCTAGCTGCCCAAGTCTGCACCCAGAGGGCCAAACAGGTTTGTGCTTGGGCGACTAGCCTGAGTTACTAGCCATGCTGCCGTAGGCTACATGGCTATTTTTAGCACTCCTAGCTGCACAGTAGACATACCTTAATGTTTGTAAAGTATTTTGAGATCTCGAATGAAAGGCACTTTATCAATGCAAAGCAGTTTCTATAAATATTATACTGTAAAATTCAGGAATTTCAGAGTTTGGGATTGTTATAGTTTTCCACAATGTGCATACTGTTTATATGTCTTATTTAAAAAAATAATACAAATTGATGTATTTTTCCTCCTAGTATTATACAAACAGTGCAGCTTGTTTGCATTGATGTATTTTTTGCTTAGTTGTGTGACACATGATTGCTCAATGGTGTGTAATCAAGTACTTAACAACACTCCTGTGTGTAATACATACATACTAGGAGGCAAAATTAAAGCTTTTGTGTGAATCCTACTTCTCAAATTCCTGAGAGTTAAAAGATTAGAATCTCAGTGTCAATGTTGCATTTATACAGTGTTTGCATTAATGCTTACTATAGTCTTATTTTGTTAGATATTTTTTCTGTTATATACAATTATGTTGCTGTTTAGTTGGACATCTGAGGACATGCCAGACTGCATAGTATATGTCATCTGTGTTTATATTGAGTTCAACAAAGCCAAGTGTTAGTTTTCTTTTTGTCTGAGAGTAATTACATTAGGGCTCATAACCTTGAACTTACGGATGGAATTTTCAAAAGAGTCAAAAGGGGCTAGGCATCAAATGAGATTTAGTCACCTAACTCCATTAGGTTCCTTTGAAAATCCCACTCTAAAAAGAGAAAAACATACAGAGTAGTAAAGATAGAAATATTTGGAGGAAGAAAGAGAACTCCAGTCCCAGACTTTTCCAAGGTAGACATGTAAGGGGATGGCGCTGGAGTGCTGGCTGTGAGAAACTTCAGTCACACCAGTTCTGGGGCTCTCCTCGTGACAATAGCTGGGCCACTAGCAGCAGAGCCTCTCCACTACCAGAATTTGCAAGACATCACAATATGGGAAGTTGTGCGTACTGCAGCCTAAGAAACTTCAGGTTCTATTCCACTTTTATGTTGTAACTGAAGAATATCTCAGCTGACTTCAATGGATTTTGGATCAGACTCCTCATGCTGCTCATTTTCAGATGCTAGTCTATACACTAACAAAGAGACAAGAGTAAGGCCCACAGACTAGCCCTACTCTACATCACTTAGGAATCTAATGTTGTCAAGGTTCCTTCCCCACTCTGAACTTTAGGGTACAAATGTGGGGACATGCATGGACACTTCTAAGCTTAATTATTAGCTTAGATCTGGTAACTCTGCCACCATCCAGAAATTTCAGTGTCTGGAGCACTTCTTGTCCCCCCACAAAACCTTCCTCTCCCTGGGCAGCCTTGAGAGGCTTNACAAGGAGGAATTAACCATCCTCCTTCCTTTCCCCCCACCAATCCCTGGTGAGTCCAGATCCAATCCCCTTGGATCTTAAAACAAGGAAAAATCAATCAGGTTCTTAAAAAGAAAGCTTTTAATTAAAGAAGAAAGGTAAAAATCATCTCCGTAAAATCAGGATGGAAAATACTTTACAGGCTGATCAAATTCGTATAGCCCAGAGGAACCCCCTCTAGCCTTAGGTTCAAAGTTACAGCAAACAGCCTCTCAGCAAAAAAGGACATTTACAAGTTGAGAAAACAAAAATAAAACTAATCCGCCTTGCCTGGCTGTTACTTACAATTTTGAAAAACGAGAGATTGGTTTAGAAAGATTTGGAGAGCCTGGATGGACGTCTGGTCGCTCTTAGTCCCAAGAGCAAACAACACCCAAAAAAAAAGAGCACAAACAAAGACTTTCCTCCACCAAGATTTGAAAGTATCTTGTCCCCTTATTAGTCCTCTGGTCAGGTGTCAGCCAGGTTTACTGAGCTTCTGAACCCTTTACAGGTAAAAGAGGCATTAACCCTTAACAATCTGTTTATGACAAACATAGAGGGTAATTTTACTGTAGGTGAAGAGAGGGATTCCTGGGAAAGCAACTAAAGATGAAAACAAAACTATACATAGGTACGTATACAGAAGTACTCATAAGTGTATGAAGTTTTCAACCATTTTATTTTCATCAAGATATGCAACATGTTACATATCAAAATGTACTGATTTATGTCAGAATGTGATGAGGTTCTGTGGCCTGCAATGTGCAGGAGGTCAGACTAGATGATCATGATGATCCCTTCTAGCTTTAAAGTTTATGAGAACTGCAATAACCAAAGGCCACACAAGGTACATCTGTTGCTTATGAGATACTGAGATACAGTTTAAAAAAAAAAAGTTATTACAAAAAAAAAAGCAACAGAGAAAAGCTGATCTCAAACTTAGATGGGCCAAAAGAGGATGGGATAATCTTCACTGCACATGAAAATATGCATCAACATATTTATAATTTTATAAATAATACAGAATATATCATTCCCAAACTGTTAACCTCCTACCACTCTGATCAAAGCCCAAACTGCTCCCACTTGGATATACAAAGGGGATTTAATACATAAATTTGGCAATGCCTCAGTCCTCACTTTTGTCTTTGTCTACAAAAAGGCATAATAATACATTCTGTCAAATTGGAAATGTTTTCTTCATTAGGTACTGCTCTTAGCAAAATCTTGAATCACCTTAACATAGGGGCTGATTCTAGTTGCATTGAAATCAATAGGACTTGTATAAGGCCCACGGGAAAGAAAAAGACCTCCATCAATAATGGGCTGTCTGACCTAAAGGAGTCGGTATCCATGAACGAATGGAGCCTACGGTAGTATATGAAAATAATTAACTAACTTTGAATGCAGAGACATTTTTAATGAAGTAACATAACTCAGCACAGAAGAATCAACTTCTGAAGACTATTGTCTACTCTTGGATACAGACTTCAGAATTGGGCTTGATCCTGAATTCTTTATGCACCCAGCCCCCACTGGGTTTAAGTCCTTTGGAGTTTGGGGTGTGTTTGGAACACAGGACTCATTGACTTCAATTGGAGCAGAATAGGGCCCTAAGCCCTTCGCAAGAAAAAAAAATCTATTGTATTTTCACTTAACCATCACTGAAGTCAGTGTATATCAATATACTCTCTGTTCCATAGAAAGACAAAACTGCTCAATTATTTTAATATTTATTGTCTCAAAGTATTTTGAATTAAAAATTTTATACAAAGTTCTGTAGTTTGCAAAGATATAGGACAATTATTTTATTTATATTATATTATATTTATTTTAACAAACTTCTGTCACATCCTATTAATTAAAGAGGAAAAATACACTTTGATGTTTAAATATTCTAAATATATAGCACACTTGTTTCATCTGAACAAATGTTTTCCTCATTCATTTTGTGGTGTCTGTATTCCGTGTTAGCTCTTGCAGACCATTTCTGTAGGTTAACAAAACTTAAAGAAAGTAAAGTCACCTGCAACTAAAACCAAAAAATATATTGGAGAGGTTATTAGAGAATAATACTCTTTGAGGGGCTAACTTTCATAGGCTCTGTAGCTTCTTCTGACTCAAGAACTGGTGGCATATGCTTCACCACTGCCATTTGTGGTACTACGGCTACTAAGAGCAATGCCACTGGGGAACTGGCCATCAAAACAATATAGTCACCTCTTAAAGATCAGCATGATGTAATTGTTGCTATGAAGAATCATTGGTCCAAAGCAATGTCTTGCTTTTTCCACAACCACTTGGAAAGGACAAAGTATTTATTTACACTATTCCAACCTCATTGACACTAACAGGAGATTTGGTCCTTACTGTCTGAGATGATAATAAATTAAGAACTACATACAAAGGCACTGAGCATTATTCTATCAGTCAACCATTTAAATCCAGCAAAAAGAAAAAAAAAATCTATTTGTAAAATTAAATGTGGGTAGATTTTGAACTCACTTAATATGGACTTACACCAGTGTATCATCAATACAATTAATGGAATTAACAAAGTATTATTGAAATCAGAATCTGTCTTACTGAATCTGCCTGTCCACACTTGACCAACTTTAGTGACAGATAACACAAGAAAAACAATCCTGACACATTTCCAAAATCCAGAGTTTCTTAGTTCCCCCTTTCCTTTTTTTTTAAAATAGCAGACTGGACTTTCTGCACCCCTTCACGTACACTGACTGAAGCCTTGATTCACAAATGAGAAGACCAACTGGTCTGAAATATGTATACTTTTGTAATGGTTTTTTTTTTCCCGCACCAGAACTACATCATCCTCAATGCACATAAACCATCATTGGTTTACTACTTTTAAAAATGATCATAAATTTCTCATTATAGGTGGTGTAATACAATCTTATTATCATTTTATCAGCTAAAAGAGAGAGACAATATTGTTTGTTACAGCCTACAGAGATGTAACAAATCTAGAGAATCCTAGCCTTGTCCAAGATAGATTAAATTTAGAGAACTGGAATACATTTTCCAATAAACAAACGCTTTGAGGTCAGGAGATCATACTTGTTCAGCTGTTCTCCATAAGCACTTTTGGAAATAAACTTTCATACCATCACTGATTATATTTCATGCTACTTAATAATACTATGAGCCAAGTGTAATGGTGATCTAAATGGTGGTTTAAGCTACACACTGGGTGTTGTAGGATGGTCAAAAACACATATAAGTAGCAAAATATTGTAGGACTACAGGCATTCAGTGGGGAAAGTTTCTTCCTAATCTTCATCAGTTTAGGGCAGTGGTTTTCAACCTTTTTCATTTGCGGACTCCTAAAAAATTTTGAGCAGCAGTGCAGATCCTGAGGGTAACAACAAGCTTTCATGGCTCCCTTAGACATAGTCAGGGTTCCATGGACCACACGTTGAAAACCACTGAGTTAGGGGTTGGGCATTATTGGGCCCTGATCCATAAGAGCTGATATCCCTTCCAAAGCTCTTGGGTTTTTGGTTTGTTTTAGACTTCACTATTGTAACTTACAATATATGACACGCCACGTGATTTATCTGTATCTGAATATAAAAGATTGGCCTTTTGGGAGTGCAGCTTCTCATTAATGTCATATAGAATACAAGAAGACACAAGGCTGGTGAAAGCAGTAAAACTACCATACCATATAAAGTATACAGTAAAAATACTTGTTTTATACTGTTAAAATTTAAATAGCACCTACTCAATGGTCATTTACATGCAGTTCTCTGTGTGCCAGTAGGAGGTGTGCTAAAAGTAGAAAACACCATAAATAAGAAATTAAACACTCCCCCAGACCTGGGTCTCCAGTGAACATATATAAATAATACCCCAGAGACCAAAGACTCAGTGTGTGCTAGCATTTACTTCATTATTTGGATTTATTAAAAACATTCCTTTTCACTTTAACAATACAGTAATCCAACTGTGAAATAACAGCAATTCAAATGTGGTCATTTACAGAAATGTGGTTTCTTATGCCCATTGTACAGTGCAAAGCTGCCAAATCTCACACCTTAGGAGTAAACTCTCTCTCTTTCTCATACACACATGCACGCACACACAGACAAAATTAACATGTCTGCTCTCACCTATACCTTTATGGGAAAAGTCACAAATGTAATCAATCTCACTCATACAGATTTAAAAATCCTGGCAGCTTTTGAATAGCTTTTCTTCATCAATTCCAATTAAGTGCTGGAAAAGAAATCCAAAGTACACATACCAAAACCTTCTCCTTAATAAGGAAAGTTAGCAATATGTGATTTCCAATATGTTCCGAATGGGTGCCTCCCAATCTTTTTTGAAGGTGAAGTCTGTAAGCACTTTAGTTAGACTTTTTAATGGTCAGAAATGAAACACTGTCAGCAATGAAAGAATATTATTTGTAACTATGTGACTGATTCACAATGATGTAACTATTAATTTTCTGTAAAATGATCTTCGATACAGGAGTTAATTAGAAGGTATACTTTATAACATAACTAGAAAGAGTTCCTGCTTTAGTGATTGATATACATCTTTTACATTTCATAGCAGCCCCAGACTTTTTCCAGGGGTTGGAGTATGGGTAGGATTACAACTAAGTGGAATCATTGGAACCTACACAAATCAATGCCAAACTTCATCAGTAGCACTAAATCATGCCCTTATGCTATTTAGCCACAATATACAGTACTCTTTCTTGGGCACGAATAATTAGGAGTATATAGTTTGTTTGCAATATGTATAAAGCAGAGAGGAGCCTGAATGGAAAAGTTCAGATCTAGATCAAAGCCTGAAGCCTCCGATGGTTTTGATTCATTCTGTGCTGGAGACAGGGATCAAACAAGGCTTTTAGACTGGACCTGAATCCAGATTCAGATTTACCCAAGGTTACAGTTTTGTTTGGGCCCCATCTCTAATTTCCAGGCATCAAATTATTAAAGGAGCGCTTCTTCTTTTTTTTTTTTTTTTAAAAAGCTATTAGGAGAAAGGTGAATCCTTTCCTTTTGTTCCCATCAGTAGTGTTGGTACTGCAGCAGTATCTTCATATTGTTGGGAAAAGGTGACCCTGCAAAGATACCTCTATGATTGAGTGGTTTTAATCCTGCCAGACATTAGGGCATCCTCATCAGAAATATTTTTAACAGTTAACCTTTTTGGAAAGTTCATATTACTGGTAACTATTGCATTATCCTAAATGATTTCCAAATTTTACCATTTTTACTTTATCTGCTGGAGGACCTATTATTAGAAGTGGAGATATTTGTATTTGAAACAATGCAGAAGTAAGAAATAACAGCAGTGCACTGATAAGCCATGAAGGCAGTAGCCTGGAAGCAATCTTGGGGCTGCTATTTGTTAGGTCCATGAATACGAGGCAAAATTCTGAGCTACTACACTAAAAGGAAGGATCCTAGGTGAATTGGTCTTTATGGGAATGTCTATACCCCAGCTACCTACTCACGGATGGTCACTTAAATTCTATGTTCTTCACCTATCCCGCTCTGAGGACTGTGCCGATTCCCTCTTGGCCAACAAGGCCTAGCTCAAATACTCTATATAAGTGCTCAATATGATTAAGAAGCATAGGAATATTTCATTGAATTTTGATCATCAGATCCAAGGTTCGGATTCATGCCCATTTGTATCTTCCTAAATTGCACTATACTACTCTGTGCAATTCATAATTCAAACACAATAAATGGTGGTTTCATCCCATTTCTAAGTATACATTCAGTACCCAAACCTGGGTAATTAAGTTAGGTGCTTAAACCAATCATGTTTGAAAAAATGTCTAACTTTTGTGCATCAGATTTCCAACTTACTTCTCTCACAGACATTTGAGAAATAATTGATTATTTGTACAGAACTTTAAAGATTAAAGTTATTATTTGATTTAGAAAATGAAACTAACAATTAAAATCAATTACCTCCCTGTGAAAGCTGCATGGCATGAAATATTTCTTTGGATGCTATACAAGAACATGATCACACCTCATGTTGCTCTGAGATCATTGAACATTCTTCATTTAATCTTAATCAGATCCAAAATACACCCCTTCCATTTTTACGATTGGGGATGGGCACTCTGTTGAAATATTTCTATGTGACATACATTTTTGTAAACTCACTTGTTTTTGGTATCTTTTTGGTTCCTTGATTCCCTTTGCACTAAGAACAGAGAATAAGATGCTACAATCTCTGATAAAATTCTAACTTGGCAACCGAGTGTTCTCTTAACTCTTACATTTTCCTCTGTGACTATTTCTGGGCTTGTAAAATAAGGCACAGAGATGAACAGGATGTAAAATGAATGAGTGACAAAGAGTATATGTGAGTCACATTACTATATATTTATTCCTATTTGTCTTTTCACATTCTAATATCCACACAATTAACAAAAGGGTTCTACCCACTTTGTGGTCAGCTTCAGGAAGAATATACTGACAAGTCAATTTCTCTTGACAAAGATAAAGTTGGCTTATTATTTTAGACATATCTATAATATTTAAGCACAAGATCCAAAATTAAAAGATGTTCAAAAATTGTCATTTAAGGACAACTGCTGTTACTTAGAAGAAATTTAAATAAAAAACTTTTTTTCTTTAGTCCTTTTACTTTCTCCTTATCATCTGTCCATAAAGATGTTTCATAGCAATAGGTCTTGTCTTGTTTAGTACTTTTAAGAGGAAGATTGAGTGAAATCTCCTTGAAGCTGGTGACCATGACAGCCACCCTTCATTTAGGATAAATGTAAGAAGCAGTTAAACTCCTTTTGAAGTAAGATATCTGAAACAATAGGATCCCCACCCAAAACACAGGCCATATGCAAGGCCAGTCAGGAACTGAGCTATGGGGGCAGAGGGATTTCTCTGAGTATTGCTTGATTGAGGTGTGAATGTTATCTGGGAGCAGCCAGAGATAGAGCAGAAAGTAAGTAAAGCAATGGTATTTTGGCCCTGAAAAAATTGGACAGAGGTCTTTTTGGGCATAGCACTAGCTGGAAAGAGGTGTGGAAGTGGCCAAAAAGCTGTTGTTTGATTCCTGTGTTCAGGATTCCATGTCTTTCCACGACCTCCATGACTTCTGCAGCTGCTCAGATGGCCCCTGGGACAGCCACACATGTGGCTGCTGGAGCTGCCACAGTGACAGCCACACCAGCAGCTGTTCTGACAGCCCCCAGCAGCAGCCCTGGGGTGGCTGGAGGAGTCACGGTCCACAGCCCCAGCCAGCAGTCCCTAGCTGGCTGGCCAATGCAGCCATGGGCCGCAGCCACAGGCATCGGTCTCTGGCCGGCCAGAGCAGCCATGGTCCACTGATCCAGGCAGTGGTCCCTGGATGGCTGGAGCAGCCGCAGTTTGCAGGTGTCCCCCCCCAGCAGCAGCCCATGCCCCTCCAGTAGCACCCCTGATGCCCCCAGCA
Source organism: Chelonoidis abingdonii (assembly GCF_003597395.2). NCBI lineage: Eukaryota > Metazoa > Chordata > Testudines > Testudinidae > Chelonoidis > Chelonoidis abingdonii. The sequence goes on from NC_133770.1 coordinate 67,377,570, forward strand.
GAGGCCCCCGTACCTCCCTGCAGTGGTCTCCCCACACCACACTCCAAGATTTAATCATAGGTATTTTTAGTAAAAGTCATGGACAGGTCAAAGGCTGTGAATTTTTGTTTATTGCACATCAACTGTCCATGACTTTTACTAAAAATACCCATGACTAAATTGTAGCCTGTGTCATGATTTAGCACACCCATTACATTCCCAAAAACCAGTAGTATGAGTACAAGAATACAAAATGAAAGCAAAATTGATTATTTTCATCAACTTCCCAGTGCTGACTGTACAACTTACACTATATTAGGGACCTACCAAATTCACAGGTCATTTTGGTCAGTTTCATGGTCATAAGATTTTAAAAATCTTAAATTTCATTATTTCAGATATTTAAATCTGAAATTTCACGGTGTTGTAACTGTAGGAATCCTGACCCAAAAGCTGGTTGTAGGGGTCAGGGCCGGCTCTAGCCATTTCGCTGCCCCAAGCACAGTGGCATGCTGTGGGGGGCACTCTGCCGCTCGCCGGTCCCGCAGCTCCGGTGGATCTCCTGCAGGCATGCCTGCGAAGGGTCTGCCGGTCCACCAGAGCTGCGGGACCAGCAGACTCTCTGCAGGCAAGCCTGCGGGAGGTCCACCGGAGCCGCCTGCCGCCCTCCCGGGAAGCGGCACAGCGCCCTCCACAGCATGCCGCCCCAACCACGCGCTTGGCGTGCTGGGGCCTGGAGCCGGCCCTGGTGGGAGTGGTCGCAAAATTATTATAGGAGGTTTGCGGTACTGCCAGCCTTACTTCTGTGCTGCTACTGGCAGCAGCGCTGCCTTCAGAGCTTGGAGAGCAGTGGCTGCTGGATGGGAACCCAGCTCTGAATGCAGTGCCACCACAAGCAGCAGCAATGCAGAAGTAAGGATGGCATGGTATGATATTGCTACCCTTACTAATGCATTGCTGCCTTCAGAGCTGGCCCTCATCATCAGCCACCACTGTCTGGCTACTCAGCTCTGAAGGCACTGTAGAAGTGAAGGTGACAATACTATAAACACCTTGTGACCCCACCCTCCAATGACTCCCGTTTGGGTTGGAACTTTGGGTTGGATAAATGCTACACAAAAGACTTTTAATCTATACTATACACATTTCAAGGGAGAGACCAGATTTCATAGTCCGTGGCACGTTTTTCACAGTGGTGAATTTGGTAGGGCCCTAACTATATTACTTCAGATCAGTATATATAGTAACTTCAGATCACAAAAAAACAGTGAAACAAGAGGCTGCTACATCTCACATCCTAAAGAGCAGTGTGGGGAAGAAATGGATGATAAAGGTAAAGCAAAAATAACTCTCCCCATTTCTTTAGAAATATTTATTGGTTTTCTGATTGACATACAAGGTAGTGTCATTCTCCACTCTAATAAATTCACTTGTGCTTACACAAGAAAGATTATTGCATGCTCTCTTCCTTTGCCTTGTGAACTGATCTCAAAGTAAAATGTACACGCTGCTTTTGAAAAGCTTACTGTATATCCCATGATATAACTAAATATAAATCAGTCATTTAAATATTAAATTGTAGTAGAAATAAAACACTAAAGTTATTTTTGTAATTGTTGCTCAAAAAGAGTACAGTGAAATGCTTTATCATTTGAACTATAAATTAATATAATCAATTGTAGCTATGTTTCTGTCAGAGCTAATCATTAATGAGTTCTAACCTTACCAAAAAGGTGAATCTGGTTCCTCAAGGGCTAGTATGATTTCATGCCTCTGTCATGTACTTCCTTCACAATAACTATCACAGGGAGAAGATACAGGAGCACATTCAGGGTAAAGGAAGTTTTGAGGAAGAAGAGGTTTCCCAGTACTGAACAAGATTCATTAGGCAGATGATGATTTCTCATCATTTTTCTTACCCAACCAATCCCTTTTTCGTTCTGGTAAATCACCTAGCAAGGGCCTTTATAGCCTAGGACTTTGAATCCAACTCGGACAGGACTGAGTGTACCATTGGGCTAGATCTTCAGCTGGTAGAGCCATTGACTTTAATGGAGACTGCCAACTGATACCATCTGTGCTTAGGGGGGAGAAGCCAGTGCTATGGGGCCATCCCCTCACAGGGGTGTGCTGGGAGGGTGTATGGGACTAAGTCCCGAACTTCAGTAGGTGTTTGCTGGGCGGAGGTTGCCAAGGGACCACCCCAGGACTAGTCCAGGGAGGCGCCCAACTGTATCGGAGTAAGCCCCGCCCCTCTCCAGCAGTTGCGGCGCGGGACCGGAAGTGACGCTGCAGGGGCTGGGCTGGGAGGGCTAAGTAGTGAGCTGATGACGGTGGCCGCGGTGTCGTGTTGATGTCCCCAGTTTCCTCTGTGGGCGCCCCAGGTAAGGGCCCTTCTCGGCCTGTCCGTGTCCGGGCGGGGCGGCTGCGCGCTCGTGCCCCGTGACTCTGGGCCCGGCGGGCGCTACGTGTTCAGTTTCGTAGCCTCGATTCGCTCCGCCCGGTTACCGGCCGCAGCGGCTCCCTGGCTCTCGAGGCCTCTGTCGGCCCAGCTGCCTGGCACTGGTCAAACCGGGGGGCGGTGGTGCTGCTACGGCCGCTTTGTGTCGGGCAGGGCTGGACCTGCGTGTGCGAGCAGCAGAGGGGTGCTGGGCGAAGGTGACCTGTCTGGGGTCAGTCGCTCCCCGCTCCGGCTGCTGCTGAGGAAGCGGGGAGGGGTATCGGGCGCCGACCGCCTGGTAGCGGAACTGCTTGGAGCCCAGCTGCAGCAGGAGAGGGCGGAGCTGGCCCTTGTTTTCCGAGAAGCTGTTCCTAACGTTAAGTTACGGTGTGTTGCGGGACGCACTGTCTAGTGTATGGCAGCAGCGAGGTGTAAATGCTTCTCCTGGTAGCCAAGCCAGCTGACTCTGAGCTGGGTAAACAAGCAGCCCTTGCTGCTTCACAACATCTCTGGGGTCATCCTTGTCACTCTAAATAGGTTTCAGCTGCATCCAAACTTTAGAGAGATTTTTCCTGCCTATAAGTAATAATCCGAGACGTACTCTGCCGATTTACAGAAATGCAAATTTGTAAAATACTAGCCGAGCCTGTTTTGAAAATGTGAAAACAGATTTCAGTAAAGTTGTTGGTCATGCCAGATGGCTTGGCTGTCTGCAGAAACGAACATCTTTGTGTTTGTATTACTAAAAAGATCTTATGATTTTTTTTAAGCAGTGAAAGAATTTTAGAAGTACAATTTGCTTGTCACTTCTTTTTGTTTTGGTTACTTTCTTGCACTTCACACCTTGGGCAATGAAAATAAAAAATAACCATTTGCCTGCAATTCCTGCTGTGATGTTTTGGTTTCAAGCACCAGTGGGGACTGCTAAAAACGTTTTAATTAGACTTAAAGAAAATTGTGGAAACTGTACTGCGCATTTGTAAAAGTTAGCTTTTATAGAACTTATATTTTGGATAAAATGTGAGGGGAGTCTCTTAAATATCACTTCTTGTTATTCTGGGGGGAAGGGAGAGTGAGAGGAGAGAATGGAACAAGTATACTTAAAGAATAAAGTTGTACTATGTTTGAATTGCTTAGGCAGACCTTTAACCCCAATGGGTGCTACTACTCTAATATACTTCAGCCCTGTCATCTTCTCTTTCCTTGTCTCTCCAAAGCTATGTTAATGTCTTCCTTTACACTTAATTTGCTTTTTAATTTATTTTGTGTAAATTGAAGTTTAATTATTCACCTGTACTTTGCAATCATGGAAAATCGCTAATTCTAAATATTATTTTAACATTTTGTTGTGTTGGTGAGAGTGCAAAACTGTGTTGATCCTTATTTAAAGTCTAATCTAGCGAAACAATATACTCGTGCTTTTAGTGCATGGTTTATGTATTGTACTAAATCAGGTGGTAATAGGCTAAAGATATTTGAGTTTAGGGCTAGAAAATCTTGTTCAACGCTTCCTGGATTTGACTGAGCCGTATCTGTTCATTCCAGTTGCCCATTTTATTTGAAAAATTAGGCTAACTCTTAACTGCTTTATTTTTTTAATTTTAGGAAATATATTAATATTCCGGAAAGCTGGTGGGAACATTCTAAGAGCTGATTCTACTCCCTCTCACTTCAGTGGGAACTGGAATTGGTCAGCCCACTATGGAAATATTTCCAGTGGGTATTGGGTGTGTAGTTCCTGAAACAATGTGTTTTACTAATGGTTCAGTTGTCAGCTGAATCAAGGCTTGTACTCAGTTGTTGTAATTACTATAATTTTTAATAACAGCAACTGCAAAATGGAGCAAGATAAATTGCAACATTCAAATATTCTGCTTCCCTCCCTATAGATGTATAAAGCTTCAGTCTTGTTAACACTTGTGCATATGCTTAGGTTTACTGCCATGAATAGTGCCATAGAAATCAATAGGACAGCTTCTTAATAAACAGTTCAATGTCTTAGAATGAAACTAGTACTTTTGTTTTAAAAACAAACAAACTATTATTTCAGTTACAGCAACTGAGGAGTGGACCTTCCTGTTTGCTTGCCATACTAGATGGGGCACCAGGCTTAGTAACCTTCCCTCCAGAAAAAGAACAGCAGCAGCCTGGTAGGGGAGATTATGGAAGTCCGCAAGCCTAGGGTGCTCCTTACCAAGGCAACCAGCATCATTAAGAATATTGGGTGTAAGTCATAGCCCTCCTTGTCTCTGGATTCAGAGACACCCACCTGGAGTGCTCCATCTTCTTATTGTCTTTGGACATGCAAAGCAAGCTACCATTTCATCCTTAGAAGTCGTCTAGACAAGGCAGAGTGTTTTTTGAAACCTTGTGCTGTAGCTGCTCGCTATGGAGTATATTTTCTGTGAATAGAGAAATTTATTTTGTAGGGCTCACGTTGTTGCACCATTCAAGAGAACTATACGCATTTATGACATCTTAGACTATTCTTCTGGTATAACTTTTCTGAAGTAATAAGAATTCTAATATTGTTACAGATCAGTCATGTCATCCTTTCCAGAAGCTCCATCTTCAAGTAATGCTCTGCAGACTTCCAACTTTGCACATGTGATCTTTCAAAATGTGGCAAAAAGTTACCTTCCTAATGTACACCTTGAATGTCATTACACTCTGACCCAGTATATCCAACCACACCAAAAGGATTGGGTTGGTATTTTCAAGGTAAGCAAGTTCGTAATTTTTCAGTAACTGAATATCCATTGCATTCTAAATTACTGATTCAAAAAATAAACTCTAAAAGCTCTTTGAAATATTTGTGGGATAAATCCTGGTGGTGTTAGCTCTTGATGCTTGCAAATTAGTGTCTTCTCTTGGTTTTCAAATATGCTAATTGAAATGCAAGTATTCTAAGTGAGCTGGTAGCACCATCTATTATGAAGGAAGCACAATGCTTTCTGTGATAAGCACCTGAAACAGAATCTTGTAATTTTGCCAGACTATAACTGTTTGGGATGAAATTTTCCATGCTGGGTGTCTTCCCAAAAAATTAAGCTTGACGTGAACTTCAGCCAGGGGTAGAAAGAAGAATGTTGTCTTGCTATGTTAAATTCTGGCAACCTTTTCTTTGAGAGATTCTAGTGCGCTCATGTTTTGGAGCAAAGAACATGAAACTTGGAAGGGGTATGGTCTCTGTTTTAAGGATGTGCCTTTTGCAGTCTCTGTGAAAATCTGCCCAAATTTGGGCAGATTTATAATAATGTGAAAAATCAGTTTGCACATGCTCAGTAGAGGTTTGCTAGAGCTTTGTAGCTCAATTACCCGATGATTCTGTCCACGCTGAGCAAGCTCCTGCAGAGGACTGAGCCAGGAGTGTTCTAGTAATAGAAACTTCAGGTTTCTGTGGGCTGGTCAGGGAACTGACAGCAAGGACTGTGTCCCCTGTGCTGATTCCCTCCCTTGGCAGCATGTAGTAAGAAGCCATTTGAATGGAATGGTGGTGGAAGGAATTGAAGGTGAAGGGGAGGAAAAGAGAGTGGGAGTTGGGGTAGCGGGGAGACTGGCACTGGCTGGGCAGGAAAATTAGGAGTGGGAGCCTGGTGGGGAGAGCCTGAAACTGGATGAGGAGTGTGGAACAGGGAACTTGTTGGGAGGTGGAGATACATAGCTTTTAAGGAGGTTTGGTGTGGCAGTAGAATGGGGACTGGTTGGTCAAAGAGACTGGGACAGGGAACCTGGAGGTGAGGCACTAAGATTGGATAAAGAACTCGGGGAGGGAGACAGGTACTGGAAGCCAGTGGGATGAGGAACATGTGTGCGGGGACATCTGAAGGGGGAGATTGAATGAAGAGTCAAGAGAGGGGAAGTGGGACTGACTAAGTATAAACACTTGAGACATGGAGCCAAGGGAATGGAGGGAGACTGGGCAAGGGGATTGGGATTAGAACAATGGGGGGCATACTGGGACTTGGAGTCCATAGAGAAGGACTGGATGAGCAGGCTGAGGACTGGACATTTAGACTGAGAAAAGGAGCAAGGGGAGGGGGAAGAGAAGGAGAGGTCACAGGGAAATGGCAGAACTGGGTGTCCACTGGAGAATGCTCCCTTCCAAAGCCTAGAATGGAACCCAAAATTCTTGCCTCCCTATTTCTCGATCAGCAGATATTTGTGAAACGTGGGCAAAATGTCTCATCCTTCTCAAATGCTGGTCCAAATAGAGGATTGCTACCCATGATTGCTATCAATTACTCTGCTAGCCCAAGTGGCAGAGTCTGTGCCGTGGATCTAAAGGTTCCAATCCTGATGATGACCTATGTGGATGTCAATATCATGCCCCAGGATGCAATTTCTGTGTGTTTTGTTGTTGTTTTCCATATGATGCCACATGATGGAATTGTTTGTTTTTTTGGTCTGTTTAAAAAATAAAAAAATTGCCAAGTGACAAACATAACCTACGTCAAAAAGACAAGGAGATTGCAAGAAGCAAGAGAAGTTAGGAATAATTCTTACATCTGTGCAACCTTAATTCAGTCCCTTTGAGCGAATGCATTGTAAGAGTCTTCCAGTACATGATCATATACTATATTTTCCACAGGATTATTAACTAATTCATGTGCTTTTCTGTGGCACGCATCGTAGTATCTGCTTCACAAACAGGTCTACTGAGAGAAATTGGGGGTTCTGGTACATCATATTGGCTGGGTCCCCATCCTCTCCCGTTTCATTTTATTTACACAGATATTAGATATTTTGGGAGGGCTAAGGTACTACTTTTCCCTTCCCACCCATGCCAAGCCCTGTTCACAAACATAATTAATCTTCATAATGCCCCTCTGAGGTGATACATGTGGGCAGCTGAGGCACAAAGTGGTTAAGTTCAAAAGTATTCACTAATTCTTAGTGCCTAGTCTGAGACATGTTTAGCATAATGTAGCACTGTTTATCTTCAGAGCATAACTCTAATTGAGTTGGGTTGCAGATGCAAGTGCTCAGGACTTCTGAAAATCAGATGCCTGGGTCTCAAGTCAAAGACCCAGAAAATGAGGAACTCACAATTAGTACCATCTCTGGGAATTTTGGTTTATGTGACTTGCCCAGGATCATATAGGAATTCTGTGCCAGAGGCAGGGATAGAATCCAGTTTTCCGAAGCATCATTCAGCATTACCTTAACCAAGAAATAGTTCTTTCTCTGCCTCAGTCCCCTACCTCATTTGCCTTTCTAACTTCTGCAACAAATGAGACAGGAATCCTACAGACAATAGTTTTGCAACCCAGACTCATCCTCAGAGCCAGGTCCATTCTGTATGCTTTTTCCATAGATAGGTACTGTGACTTGCTTACACCTCTACTGTATCTGTGGACATTGTACAGATCACTGTCTGCAGTGCTGAAATGAAATTGCTACAAGAATTATGCAGGAGGAGTAAGTGGTTTTATAAAGGAGACATTTTTCTTAAGCACACATTTTGTAAATCTGTAAAGTTTGGGGGCAGGAGGGAATCAAAGTATGACTTCAGTCAGATGAGTGCAGCTAAATAAACCTGGTACGTGAGGTAAAATGCACATCCATTTGAAGAATGGAGGTGCAAGCATTCCACTAGAATTTCAAAAGAATGTTGTTTTAGTGAAGAGGATAATGGGATTAAAATACTTTACTAAAAGTCTGCAGTAATAGGCAGTGACTATTTGTATAACAGTTTCATTTTGTTTTATAAATTAAATTATTACTATGAACTAAAATTTAAAGTTATGGGACATTTTTGAGGCTGTAATTGATTATTGGAATATACTACTACAGTAAAACTTTTGAATTTAAAGAAAATCTTTAAATTTAGGAGTTAGCATAATTTTTTAGATGAACTGGGAAGAGGCAAGGAGGTAACCCCCACATATAGTCCTGTCATTCTTTTGAAGTAGTTGGAATTTAAATTTTAAAAACGGATGTTACACGCATCTGATAAAAAATCAGGGCGGCAGTTACTATGCATTCTAGTATCCCTGTTTAAAAGAGAAAAAAATTCCAAATCTAGCCCCATAACATTGATTTGTTTTTCTCCTTTTTAAACATTCTTTGCAGTAAAATGAGAAACTTTTCTTGCTGAGACCACCATTATTGATACAAGATCAGACTCTGTACTGGGGACAAAGATTATAAACAACTGTTAGAGATTGATTATACCTCGGGGTTGCTGGGAAAGTTGATGAATCACACTTGATTATTATTTGAGGTTTAGAAAGGTGAGTAATAGTGTGAAGATGCCTAGTGAAGTGGTCTTCAAGGGATTCTGATCTCACTAAATAACAAGAATGATTAAAGTCCTATGTGGTCTTGATATTGTCTAAAGAGAATCAGACTTCTGTCAGTGACCTCAAAGTGTAAGTTTGTTGGTGGTAAATGTAGAGGGATGGGAAGACCTTTGCGTCTTGTGGAGAAGAATGAATTGCTTAAAGGCCAAAACTGTTCAAAGTTTAAATGAATGCTGTCTTTGAGTGTTATGGGAAGTTATTGCTGTTGCACCAAAGGCAGTTGTGTGTCTGTTAAAAACTGTCATGTGAAGAGGTCTAGTGGAATTTTCATTTAGTTCAACATAGGAGATTACAGGGGAATGGATGAGGGACCTGACTAAGATCTAAGGGCTGTGTACACTATGGGAATCACAGTGACATAACTGCAGCTATGCCACAGTAGTGTAGATGCTTCCTGTATCAGTGCAGCTAATCCACTTCCCTGAGTGGCAGTAGCCCTGCCTGACCATGGGTTAGGTCAGCTTAATTACAGTGGTCAGGGATATGAATGTTTCACATCCCTGAGTGACGTAGCTAGGTCAATGTTCATTTTAAGTATAGACAAGGCTTATGTTTGTTTCCATATACTGAGGTGAGTTGTGGTATCTTGCCATATTTTTTTCCCCATCTAAATGTGTTACCTCCACTGTCCCCAAAAGGAGTTGAGTGGCACAGTTTTACAATCTCTTTTGTCCTTTGCTGCTTCTGGTCACGTATATAAAGTTTGCTCAGTGTAATGAAGTTTGTCCTAATTCCTTTAAGGCCTTCGTTTTAGTACTTGCCCCTATTCTTTTTGTCCCTTTTAGAATTCCATCATTAAATGCAGTTTTAAACTGATTCCTTTCACAAACAGTCAGTTTCCCCATTTTTTGTGTGTTGTATAAGGCATTTGTTTTCTCAAGCTCCTAGCCTGGGTTCACAGACATCCTCATGGAGAGAACCACAACTTAAGTGTTTTATCTCTCCTTGCCTTTGGGGTTGCAGGACATTGTAGCAACTATAGCAACTGCTTACATGAAAAATATATTTAGTCCTTTCCTAAAAATTACTTAAACTGTCCTTAATGCAATAAATGTATTGTCTTTTTAAAATTAATCACTGTTTTCTCTTCATTTTGTTCTATTCCTCTTTTGTGCATGCTGCTTGTTTCCATCTTTCTCGAGGTATTCCTTTTTCACTAAAGGACTGCTGATGGTGCCTGGCTTCTGTTTACTTATGTTATGGAGCAGTGGCCTGAAAGGGAGGCAGCTAAATTGGCCACAGTTGCAGCTGCTTTTATGGGCATTCTGGCAAGGACATTTGAAGTAGATGGAAAAAGAGGAAGGGCCAGCACCATGTTACCTATCAGTTCTTGGTTAATCATCAGCAAGTGCTTTTTGAGCCACCAGTGGTTAATAGACCACAGTTGGGGAACTGGTGTCCTAATTAATTTATACGTGAATTACCTTGCCTCCTGAATTCAGACTCCTAACTTTGTTTGGACAGATTATTACATGTTAATCTAGGCTGTTCTTTAATACTGATATTTTCTTTTTGACTGGCTTTTTGCCCTTTTCTTCTAAAAATAAGTTTATTTTTCTGTTTACATATTGATGCCTGGTCTGAGTTTTAAGCATAGTACAGAAAGAGAAAATTGAATGACAAACCATGGTAAGCCTTTGAATTTATCCAGGGGCAGGCACACTCACCTTGGATGTTAGTGCTGAAAAGGTCAAATCTTAAATTGGCATTAGTGTCAATGCAATACATGGATTTATCTGTAACTTAATGCTTCAGAGAGAATTGGAAACTAGATGATTTCTGAGCTTCTGAAGACTCAAAACCAAGCTATAACAGGAGTATTTAGTGGTTTTTTTCTTTAACGTTTATGATCTGTACTTCTACCAAATAACATAATAACACAATCTTTAACTTATCTTCACAACGCCTCTGTGAGATAGGACAATGCTTTTATTCCCATTTTACAAATAAGAAACTGAGCCACGGAGACCCCAAGCATCTTGGTCAGAGGAACAGGGAACTGAACCAAGGTCTCTTAAGTCCTAGGTTAGTGTCCTAACCAATGGACCATCCTTCCTCTCTCCTTTGTTGCTTTTCGTTATAAATAGAGACAAAGGTAGGAAAACCTTTAAGTAAATTTATTCATACATCTAGCATGAAATGTTGTGGACTAAGTAAGAACAAAATCCAATGTGGGGACTATTTAATTAAAAAAAAAAAAAAGAGTTGAACCACCTACATATTATAAGCGAAGGGAAATACTCTGTATATACACAAAGTGAGATATTAATAAGGCTACATTTTAGTAATGATTGTTTTTAGCAATTGTCATGGACTGGTCACAAGCAGTAAACAAAAATTCATATCCATTACCTGTCCATGACTTACTACAAATTCCTGTGACTTAAACTTGAGGGGGCGGCTCAGGAGGGCACCACTGGTGCTAGGGAGGGGAGGGCAGCCCAGGGTGGGGAGGAGGAATCTACATCCATGTGTTGTGGCAGGGATGCCTTGAAATATTTCTGCAGGATTGACATTGACAGGATCAAATATTCACATATACTTTAATTCTCACTGATCAAGTATGCAGAAACACAGTGAAGTTAGGCAACTGGTACTCCTGGGGGTATTCTGCACCAAAAAATTAAATTCTGCGTACCATATATTAAAATTCTGCATGTTTTATTTGTAAAAATAATGCAATAGAATTACTCTGGTTTCAATTATTTCAGTAACTTATTTAAACTACAATACAATGGATGGAGAATGTGAGTGGGGAGCATTGGAAGAAATCCCCAACCCCCTTTGCCTAATAGTAATGTAACTAGGTTTGACCCTTTTATTTCTAGTTATTAGTCAAAAAAAAAAATATGCAGCCATATGCTCACTGTTACATTGTAAGCAACTGAAGAGCAAGTGAGGGCTGGGGAATCAAGCTCAATATTTATATTGGCTACTGACCAGCTCCAGAAAGGTCAGTCGCAAACAGTTCATGGAGCACATTTTGATAGGAAATTTTTTCAGTCCAAAAATTCAGACCAGTTCTAATTGCAAAATCATCATAAGCATTTATAAGGTCATACTGTCCTCTACACTACTCTGGCAATGTAAAGGAGCCTTGAAACTCTTACAGCTGTTCTATACTCCTGAGGGAATTCACAAATACAATGGGAACAATTCACTAAGCAGGCAGGGTTCTATATTCTGCTCTGACTGAGGGGACAGATCCTGCCCCATGCTTGCCTGCCTCAGAAACATCTCAAAGCCCTACCCCTTCACGCCAAGCTTGCTCCAATAGCAAGGGAGAGAGACTGTCTCTCTCTCTGTCTTTCGTACATGTTTGCTGGCCCCCGGCAGTGATTTGTGTCTCTACTGGCTGCTCTGGATGCCCAAGCCAACCTGCCTGTGCTACTGGGGAGGGGCGGGTGACTGCTCTTGCACCTTCCCTTTGCTTCCTCATCAGATGTAATTTTTTTGCAGGGAAGCAAAGAAATCTGCAGGGGACATGAATGCTGCACATGTGCAGTAACACAAAATTCTCCTAGGAATAAACTGGAAAGTAAGGCAAGATTGAATATTATATAATAAAGGTTTGCAGAAGACTTTGAATCAGCTACAAGCCTATTACGTCTACAGTGGAGCTATGTTCTTAAAATATTTTGCTGGCTTTTCCAGGTTTGACTGAAGAGGCCCACACCAAGGCTTCAGAATAATAAGAACATTGACGTGATTTTTGTGTGTCACTATACAAAGAAGCTTGGCCTCTTGAAGTGCAAATAGAGGTTTTAGTGGGTGACCATCCTTTGTTGCCTAGCTTCAGTTCTTGTTTCAGACTTTGAGGACTTTATAGCAATCTTGACTGCTCATGCCAGCTATAGGTCAAATCCTAGCATCTGAGCAACATTTTGATTTCTTGAATAGCATGATGAATATTGATTTTCATGTTGCTGTATCACCTAGGTATAGACTGAACCATGGATCTCAGCCTTGGGGTCATGACTTCAAGGTTTGTCATGAGAGGAATGCAATGGGGGTAGTTAGCAAAATCTCCCAGCTCTAAAAATGAGGGGAAAAGTGCCTTATCCCACTAGAGAAGCATTGTAATGTCTCAGATAAACTGATGCTGTTTCTTTCCACTTGCATCTCCTCTGAAGAAACATCTGATTTGGTAGCCTGAGGGACAGAGGAGGAAATGGCTTCAGACTCTTCTGCTACAGGATCTGAAAATTTTCCTTTTTTTGGTAGAGAAAATGGATAATGTAATAACGCTTTAACGTGGAAATGACTAAGGACATCTGGACTTAACTAATAGTGTCCTTGAGTTGAATTACATACAATTTTTTTTCTTTGTCATACAGATGTATTAGTTTTCTTAAACTAGTTACATTTGATGAGAGAAGAATAACCCTATTTGCTATTCCAATCACTGACAGAAGCAATAGTGGAAGGAAAAGACAAAATGTATTATGCTACTTTGCATATATCTATGAAAATTAATAGAAGTTTCCTCTTTCAAGTAAGAAGAATTAATGTACTATTTTTTTGGGGGGGGGGGACAACTACTTTTTAATACTTAAGTTGCATAATAATCAGTTTAAAACATAACTGGTAAACCAGAAAGACAAATCTGATACATCATGATGTTTGTGTAGCTGATGCACATCTACTAGTTTTTTAGCAGTAAGGTGGTACCTTTATTTTGGCTTATACCTAAAAAGGTGGGGAACAATGTTCCCTCTTTTTTTCCATTCATGCGCAGAATAAATTTTATGTGCATCGATGTATGTGCAGATGTGCGCTACCAGTAGAAACAAAAAACCTAGATATATTTTTAATAAGTTACCATAGGGATGATTATTACTACTTCAGCCAGGACAAGTTAGGCATTTTAGAACTCACTACTCAAATAATTAATTTAAGTGTAAGAGAAATAAAAATGATCAATTGCATAGACCAGTCTAAACACTAAAATAACACTTTGAAATTTACAGAGAATATATGTGCATTGCAGGAAGTACTAAGAAGTAAGAAGAATAATAATACAAGTGTATATGTGTGTGTGTGACTGACCCAGAGACACTGTGCTGGTGGCTGGGGAAGTTTGAGAGACGCTGTGCACTATCTCTTTAAAGCACTCACTGAAAGCTCTCCTGCTCTGTCCTGAGTCTTGTCTCCTCTCCCCCGTTCTGTGGAGATGGGGTACATAGAGAGAGACACTGTGTGAGCTGACGTCTCAGAAACCGTGCAGTGCCTCTAAGAAAGGCACTCTCGCTATTCAGACCTCAAACTGCAGCAGCTGTGAGTCCTGATCCAGACTGTTCCCTCTCCCCTGCTCTGCAGAGATGGGATATGGGGTAGAGGAAGGGGGACACCCTGACGCCAGCACCTCCCTTCCCCCCTGCTCTGTACAGTCACCAGGAGAGTCCCAGAGGCAGCTGCAGGATGGAGCAACATGGCTGCAAAGCGGCGGGGGTGGGGAGAGGGGCACCTGAACGCATGCTGCCAGATGTGTGCGCTCTGCTAATCAACTGGGTGGCACTTGAATCTCTCCTGGGCGGATGCCCAACCACACAGCTCAAAGGGAACACAGGTGGAGAAGTCTGGAAATGCCAAAGTATGTGTTGCTTATCTGTGGGTATGGTATTCTTACAGCATGTCCTCTATGGGTTATACAGCTGAATATATATAGCCAAAAAATTTATGTATAAATTGAGGAAAAGCCAACACGCCAATCTATTAGAATTCTTTGAGGATGTCAACAAGCATGTGGAAAAGGGTGAGAGTAGATATAGGGTACTTGAAGTTTCAGAGAGCCTTTCCCTTACCAAAGGCTCTTAAGCAGTCAGGTAAGAGTGAAGATCTTCTCATAGATTTAACCAGTTACTAAAGATAGGAATCAAGGGGTAGGAATAAATGGTCAGTTTTCACGAGGCTCCATACAGATCTGTAGTAGGACCTTTTCAGCATATTCATAAATGCTCTGGAAAAGGGGGGAGATGGGGCAAAGTTTGCAGATGATACAAAGTCACTCAAGATAATTAAGTCCAAAGCTGACTGAAGAGTTACAAATGGACATCAGAAAACTGGTGTCTGGGCTACCACGTGGCAGATGAAACTCGATAAGTGCAAAGTAATGCACATTTGAAAATATACTCCCAACTATATGTACAAAATGACGGGATCTAAATCATCACTCATGAAAAAGAGATTGGCATTCTTGTGGATAGTGGTGGGAAAACATCTTCTCCAGGGGTTGGCGACCTTTGGCACGTGGCTCGCCAGGGTAAGCACCCTGGTGGGCCGGGCTGGTTTGTTTACCTGCCGCATCCACAGGTTTGACCGATCATGGCTCCCACTGGCTGTGGTTCGCTGCTCCAGGCCAATGGGGGTGGTGGGAAGTGGGGGCCAGTACATCCCTCAGCCTGTGCTGCTTCCTGCTGCCCCCATTGGCCTGGAGCAGCGAACCATGGCCAGTGGGAGCCATGATTGGCTGAATCTGCAGACGCAGCAGGTAAACAAACTGGCCCAGCCCGCACGCCAAAGGTTGCCGACCCGGATCTACTCAGTATGCAGCAGCAGTCAAAAGAGCTAACAGTCCTAGGAACCACTAGGAAAGGGATAGATAATAAAAACAGAAGATATAACACCACCATGTAAAATTGTGGGGTGTGTGTGTGTAATATAATATATAAAAGTGCAGCGAAGGGCAACAAAAATGATTAGGGGTGTGGAACAGCTTTTGATATAAGAAGAAATGAAAAAGACTGGGACTATTGAGCTGAGAAGAGAAACAACTAACCAGGAATACGAGAGAGGTCCATAAAATCATGAGTGATATGGAGAAAGGGAATAGGGAAGTGTTCTTTACCCCTTCACATAACACACACTAGGGGGCACACAATTAACAGGCAGTTAATAAGTTTAAAAACAAACATAAAGGAAGTATTTCACACAATGCAGAGTCAACTTGTGGAACTCTTTGCCAAGGGATGTTGTGGAAAAAAAGTATAACTCAGTTCAAAAAAGAATTAGGGTATGGCTACACTTGCAGCTGTACAGCGCTCCCGCGGGAGCGCTTCCACGGCAGTGCTTTGAAGTGCGAGCGTGGTCGCAGTGCCGGCACTAGGAGAGAGCTCTCCCAGCGCTACAGGTACTCCATCTCCCCGTGGGGATTAGCTTACAGTGTTGGGAGCCGCGAATGTGAAGAGAGAATTTAGCCATGCTTATTGCCTATACTGTTTTCTTTGAGCTCTGTGGAAGGCAACACATCTTAATTTTATAGATGGGGCACAGAGAAGTTAAATGACTGATTTAGAAGCTAATCTGGCCTGCAGGATTATAGATGGAACTGGGAGTTGAGTCCTGGTTTTGTCACTGATTTGTTCTGTGGCCTTGGGCAAGTTTAGTCTCTTGGAGCCTTAGTTTTCTGTCTGTAAAAGGAGGATACTGATACCAACCTATCTGTGTGTTTTGACACATAATTAAGGTTTGTAATACATTTTGAGATCTTTGGATGAAAAGGTGCTATAAACTTACTGCAGTAGTAATAATTGGACCACACAGTGCAGCAGATCCAAGACTGAGTCAACATTTCCTGGCTCTTCCTCTTTTATTTAAATTGATAAGTCACGTCTCTCGTGTGCATAACTTTAATAAATTCAGAGTTACTGTATACCTTGTAATCTTTTCATGGTTGGATGTGGTTGTTGGAATGTCCATATTGGATCATGACTAAGACAAAGATTTTGTCTCTGGTATTTTTATTAAAAGTCACGGACAGGACGTGGCAATGAAATCATGAAAATGTGCACACAGTAATGCAGTTTTCACTACATCAGTACAGGAGCTTTTGAATTGCTATCAAACCTTATATAATTTTGACTACTGACATGATTAATTGTTAGAGTGTAAAATGGTCATTTACTAACAGCTTTCCATAATTCTGAAACAGCATGTTGTATATTGTAAGATTGTCATCTTTGAGCATCTGTCATCTCGCAAGATATCTTTGTAAGACTAAAATGATCTCTCTGCCTGCACTGTTAACCAGCAATGATAAACACCTCAGAGCTATTACTGATGTGGAAAGCGATCTTTCCAAGTGCCACAATGTCAAGGCACTTCATTTCAGAAACTGCAGTGCTGTAGCTAAAAGGCATGGCTTTTGCCAAGTCATTGCCTTCAAACAAGGGAATAGACTGAAATACGTTTAGTGATGCAGGGTCAAGAAGTTTGGCCTGATTGGGATCAAACACTTAGCAGGGTTTTAAAAATAAACACACACAGTGGATTGACAAAACCATTAAGAACCAGTCATAGGCTTCAGTTTTAACGCTATTTTCGCAAAGGGCTTTCTTAGCTTATCAGTTGTGCCACTGAAGGACTTTTCATAACTGGCAAGATCAGTCAAATCATTTGCCACCATATGCAGTCTGATTTCTGGTTTTTCATTAGCAGTCAGAGTTGCCATTATTCTTAGTGCAAACGCTTCAATTGCTGCAATATATCTGCTTTTATTTTGGTTGATTTTGTTAAAGTGACCACATCTTAAACAGCTTCACTCTCATTCCTCAAAAAAACACACATAATCCTGCAGTTGCCTGGAATGAAAATGGACAGCTTTAAAATCAGCTGTTCCACCATGTAATTACTGGAGAATTGCAGACACTTTCCCTTTTTCCTGCAGTGATTGATTGAACCATGCTTTGCAGGCAAGGCAGGCAGTGAATGCACGTTTTACAGCAATGACAAGTTCATTTACTTTTCCAAATGTTTCTCTCCAGACATTGCCCCCTAAGTTGAGATAATGTGCAGTGCATGTTATGTGCACTGCATTCAAAAAAATACTTTGAGGCTTCATTCCCAGGTTTTGATCGTATATTGGTAACCCTATGTTACTTGACTGCACTCTCAGCAAGTTTGCAGATGACACTAAACTGGGAGGAGAGGTAGATACGCTGACGGGTAGGGATAGAATACAGAGAGACCTAGCCGAATTAGAGGACTGGGCCAAAAGAAACCTGATGAGGTTCAGCAAGGACAAGTGCAGAGTCCTGCACTTAGGACGGAAGAATCCCATTCGCTGTTACGGACTAGGGACCGAATGGCTAGGAAGCAGTTCTGCAGAAAAGGACCTAGGGGTTACAGTGGACAAGAAGCTGGATATGAGTCAACAGTGTGCCCTTGTTGCCAAGAATTGCTACAGGCATAATTGGGCTGTATAAGTAGGGCATTGCCAGCAGATGGGGATGTGATCATTCCCTCTATTCGACATTGGTGAGTCCTAATCTGGAGATCTGTATCCAGTTTTGGGCCCACACTCAGAAGGATGTGGAAAATTTTGAAAGAGTCCAGTGGAGGGCAACAAAATGATAAGGGGCTGGAGCACATGCGTATGAGGAGAGGCTGAGGGAACTGGGATTGTTTAGTCTGCAGAAGAGAAGAATGAGGCGGGATTTGATAGCTGCTCTTACACTACCTGGTCAAATAGGTGACCAGATGAGGAGAAATATGGGACATGGGTGGGGGGGGGGTGGAGGCCTCCACCGGTAAAGCCAAAAAAAAGCACATGCTGCTGGCGGAGTGAATATCGGGACGCAGGACACACTGATTTTATTGTCTATCTCTCTGATAATTGGGACTACTGGTGTCTGTAAAGTTCAGGATCAACCGATTATTGTGAGGGTTGTTTTATTTTTGTTTGTCCCCCCCCCCCCCCCCCAGTGAATAAGGGAAAAAGGATTGTAAGGAATTGCTGTTTATTTTTTGTTTGCATTTCTTTTAATTGGAACTGGGACTTACTGTATAATGGTCTCAGAGAAAAAAGTGATATCTATATACTTTGTACTTTCACTAAATTGAGTTCCAGTTCAGTTCTTACACAAGAGCTATATTTATGGTCTTATTGGCTCTGTGTACCATCTGTTTCATGTGCTACTACTTTAAAAATAAAAGTCTAAAGGTGGTGGTCTGAGTTTAATAATTTTTTTTAGGGTAATCCTTGTATATTATGTGTCAAAATGCTGAAAGAGCCATTTACTGCTTATGGCAAACTTTCAAAAGCATTATTTTAAAAATTCTGCCTCAGTCTTGCTTCATATTATTTATTTATTTTTTTAACAATACTCGAATGAAAACTGGTTAGTCCTGCTTTTGACTTCACAAATGTCAAGAACTTGTGTAAGTGTTTATAGGATCACATCTTAATCAATTATCGTTCTATAACAAAGGAAGGAAAAATACTGATGCAGTTGAACTGTTTCTAAATATGATTTGTCATGGATAGAGTAGAAAGTCAATTGAGAGAAATAATTAAGGTGTAACTATGGAACAAAATATTTGAATCTGTTACTTCTCTCCAAAGCCGTGATTTCAGGATTTTGTATTGCCTGGATAACACTACAACACACACTAATGCAATGAGAGGAGACTAGTTTATCACTTTGTTCTAGTGTTAGTCATGTCAGCTGTTATGGGATACACAAACCAAACTCCTCTTGGCAGTCTTAAAATCATCTTTCAGATTTGGGAATGGCGCTTGTTGGACACTGTTACTAAGGGTATGTCTATACTACCCCACAGATTGGTGGGCAGCGATCGATCCAGTGGGGATCGATTTACCGCAACTAGTCTAAACGTTATAAATTGACCCACAAGCACTCTCCCATCGACTCCTGTACTCCTCTGCTGCAAGAGGCACAGGCGGAGTTGACGGGGGATCAGCAGTCAACTCACCGCAGTGAAGACACTCCGGTGAGTAGGTCTAAGTATGTCGACTTCAGGTATGTTGTTCACGTAGTTGAAATTGCATAACTTAGATTGATTTTTCACCCTTCTTCCCCGCCCCCCCCCCCTCCACTGTAGACCAGGCCTAAGTAGTTTCACTGTCCACTGTTTTCCCCACATATATAGAGTAGGGACTCAGGAACGGTGGCAGTGCATGGAATGAAGTATCACCTGCAGGTACCAGTTTGGAGATGTCATTGAAGCCTTTTTCTTTTAGCTAGGATTAGGGCCAAGGGTTAGTTGGTTCCATTTTGGTGCTTGAGAGAATTTTTCCAATTTATTGCTGAACTATCAAAGATCAGTTATATTTCTATCTTGTCAAAGTTGCTTGCTAATCACTATAACTTCTCCCAGAAGGATTGTACACTTAACAGCATTTCTTTGTAGTTATTCCTCCTCCTAGTGTTGGAGTGTGTGATAGGTTGGATCACAGAAACCCCCTTGGGGCTGCCAACTGATGAGCAAAGACTACTTATGCCCGTGCTTTCCCTGTCGGCTTGGGACTCTAGCATCCTGTCTTGTTGAGCCAGACACACCAGTCTGCTCCCACAGAGACTGAGGGTCCGAACCACATCCCCTAACAGCTGTAGGCTTAAACTGAAAGCAGCTTAAGAAGTGTTCCTGTCTCTAACACTCAGATGCCCAACTCCCAATGGGGTCCAAACCCCAAATAAATCCATTTTACTCGTAAATTGTTCTTCCCCTGTAACACACAGCTGTTCTCCCCCTCCCCCCAGGTATTAATACATACTCTGGGTTGGTTAATAAGTAAAAAGTGATTATTTAAACACAAAAAATAGAATTTAAGTGTTACTACTTGGAACCAGACAGAACGAAGTGAATTACCAAGCAAAATAAAATAGAATATGCAAGTCTATGACTAAGAAAACCGAATACAGATAAAAACTTCACCCAGTAAGCTTCCTTTTACAGACTAATCTCCTTCTAGTCTGGGTCCAGCAATCACTCACATCCCCTGTAATTACTGTCATTTGTTCCAGTTTCTTTCAGGTAGCCTCTCTGACCCCAAGGATATCTCTTGAGTCAGCTGAAGACCAAATAGAGCGGTCTCCCACGGGCTTAAATAGACTCTCTTGTGGGTGGAGACCCTCTCCTCTCTCCTATGCAAAGTCTAGCTCCGAGATGGAGTTTGAATCACATCGGCAAGTCACAAGTCCATGCATGTCTCAGTTTTTACAGGCAGTAGCCATTGCTTACCTGCTACCTTGAACGTCCTCATGTAGACTTCTTATGTGGATTGGAGCCTTCCAAGATCCATTGTCCCTTAAGTGCTTCTTGATTGGGTACTTAATTTGTACATCCTTTCTCAAGAAGCTGACCAAATGCTTTACAAAGGCTACTTAAAAAAATCAAGCTAGTACACAGCCAGTATTCATAACTTCAAATACAAAAATGATACATGCATACAAATAGGATTTAATAGATTCAGTAGATCATAACCTTTGAAATGTGTTACATGGCCTGTGTAGCATAAAACATTCTAGTTATGTCATCTATACATTCATAAGCATATTTCCATAAATCCTTATGGGGGGTGGGCACAGTCACACAGTGAACACAGGAAGTGCCATAGTAGATCAGCCTAGTTCGGTATTCTGTCTCTAGTGGCGCACAGTACAAGAGGCTTTAGCAGAGCGTAAAAAATACCCATTAGTGGATAACTATAGAATAACCTGTCCAGAAATGTATTGCTTACTGTCATTTTTAGTTGCCTTATTAGCTGAAGGGCTTAGGTTTATATTACTTCTGTATATTTTCTTTAAAATCCTGTAGCTATTCTCATTTCACATAAAAAAGAGCTGGCATAATTTAAAACCGGTTCTTTCCAAATTGAGATTATTTTGACCCTAGTCATAGAGGAAGATTTGGCATAAACTTTACATAGAACTCTCATTCTTCTGAGTTAGAAATCTTGACTGGTTAAGTTCATTGCTTACTCCACTTTTCTTTCTGAAGGGCTGCCTTCTCTCTTTACAAAAATGGTGAAAATTTGTCTTGGAGAGGCTATGAAAGGAGAGGTGACCACTCCTATTCACTAGTAAGACCCATTTCACTAGAGTTTTGGCTAGATAATAAGACTTTTATATCACAGGAAAACTCTGTAAAATCTGATTTCCCCCCCTTCATATTTTTCATTATGCTATTAATTTGTACCCATTGCTTTGTGATAGTGGCTTTGATAATTAGAAAGGAGATTTTCTTCCCACAAAACAGAATTCCTATATTTCAGATCCATGTAATTCTAGTTCAATAAATCATACTTATTTCCTATTGGTTTGTATCATGTGGGATACTTTTTTCTTTAAGGAAGTTCTATTTAGTGATTAAAAGAGGATTTAAGTGAAAAATCATTAAATCATATTAGTGAGAGAGAAGATCAAAATTGATCTAATAGATCTTTTATTTCTGCAAGGCTTGTTACGGGATCCCTCCCAGTAGAGGGCAGATGAGATATTAAACTGCCTAACATACAGGTGTAAAATCAGGGATACTATTGAAATCAGTTCGCCAGACTTTTCACCCAGTTCTTTTCCATGTAATTGGAATGCACCTAATGAAGAGTCAATGTTCCAGTACAGTGTTAGTCTTAAAGTCAACACCTGCATATTCTGCAGTGATTGGGAAAGGATTTGAAACCCATTGTTTTGGGACTGCGTCAGTCTTGTATCACAATCAATTCCTGCTTTTTCAATGGAGAAGTAGCACTCCAAAATCTTATTTCTGCTTGCATTGTGACAAAGATATGTAGTCAATATTGGCATAGGTTGTCTCCTTATCTAAGTAGTAAAAGATGTCTCTTTAATTTTTGTATTTACTGATGTCTTTATCAAATTGCAATTTAATATAAGGTAAAAACTGTCTGTTTGTTATATAAAACTCTTATTGCATTAGGTAACAGCTTAATAAAAATCTATACTAAAATTTTGACATACTTGTTAAATATTCCTAATTTGTAAACATTAGTCAATATCTTTTTCTTTATGGTGTAACTCAAGTATGCGGGTTACAGTGTGTTGTAAAGATCAGACCATGCTGTCTTAACATATTACTCTACTTAGGTTTTTTCTTTTGGTTATTTTCTTTAGGTTGGTTGGAGTACTGCTCGAGACTATTATACATTTCTGTGGTCACCTATGCCAGAAAATTATGTGGAGGGATCAACTGTTAACTGTGTGCTGTCTTTTCAAGGTGAGCAAGTATCTACTTGGTAAATCAGCATCTGTCTGGATTTGATATTCTATTGCCAATTTTAGCAGTTTAAAAATAGCAATTATATTAATTTAACTGTACATTTATTGAATTTTTAAATGTGCTGAGTGTATAGTGTCTCCAAGTTTAACAAAGAGAACTTGGACTTAAGAATGGAATTTTCCATGTCTGTTTCTTTTTCACATTTTTTTTCTTGTCACATTTTACTAATTTTTATGAGATGTTTGAGAGAGTCTTCCCTTTTGCAGACTGTTTCTATCCTTCAAGCTTCAGGGAAATTATAATAGTGAATTTGATTTCACGTATTTTACATAGCAACAGGCTGTTGATAAATGACTGATCATAGGAGAACTTTGTTGCCTGGAAGGTGTAGGCAAACACATTTTTTCAGTAAAGAGAAAAAGGAATACAGAAAATGACTTGTTCAATCATTTTGGGTTTTTTTAATACCATTAAAGTTCATAGCAGGTTGGTGGTCATCCTCCCCCACCCTCTGCTGGGTCTGTGGGAGGCCACTGTTGAGCAATTAACAGCACAATATATAGCCTGGGGCTCTGGCCTGAAGTCAGGTCAGAGTAGAGCAAACAGTTAGGAGTCTGAGCCTTTAGTCAGGGCAGGGCAACAAGAATCTGAAGCTCGGGCCTGTATTTAAGGTTGAGCAACAGAGTTAGGGGCACAAGACCTTAAGGTGGAGCAAAAAGTCCTACCCCTTGGCTGGGATAGAGCACCCAAGCAGAATTTAGGGATGGGGTGGCAGGGTGGATGCAGGCCTGCCCAGCTCTACTGCATCCCAACCCAGGGCCCTAACAGTGGCAGAGTGGTTCACCACTGAGTCTGTGGGGATGCACCCACAACACACTGACCTTGTACCAGGCCAGCTTTTAACCGGACTCTTGTCTAGTTTCTCTGGGCTACTTCCTATCTTCCCCCTCAGGGTGTACCTGGATCAGTAGGGGATCTTCTGGGTTGTCAGGGTAGAAGGCCAGCAGCAGTTCTGGAACTCCTCCATGGTTTGGTCGGCGGGTAGCTCTGGCAGCTTTGCCAGTCCTCAGTGCCACAGGGGTCTGTGGCAGTCTCTCAGCTCGGGAAGAGGCATCTGACTCCTTCAGCAGCTGCAGCCCAACTGAGCTTCCAGACCCGCCTTTTGTACTTTCTGTCCCTCCTACTGACTTCTGGTGGAAGAGGTGAGCATGGCCTGGCTCCACCCACCAGATCTTAGCGAGTGATCCATTCCCCTCTGGGTCTGAGTGGGAGGCCACTCTGCCTCACTACAAACATTCTTTTGATAAATTGCTCTGATGTTAAAGCCCCTCATTAAATGAGAATGATGTTCAGGTTAAGACGATAGAATGACAGAAATGAAATTCTTCTTCCCAAATTTTCAGTGTTTTTTTTTTTTTTTTTTTTTTCTTTCATTTAAGATTTTCTGTCCTATTCCAGGTTCGCTCAAATGTAACTTTTCTACCAGTCTTTTTATCACATTCATTTTTATATGCTGTCTTTATCTTGAAGAAATGTTTCAAAATGCCCATGTTGCCTTTGAAATATTGCCTTTGTCTTGCCTCTGGTTTCTAAAATTGAATGTCCATATTCCTCATATCTCTCACTTCGTGAAAAATGAATTTGGGTAGTAAAAAGTTGCCAGAATATTTTATTCTCTAGTTGTGAGAAAAGATGCATTCTTCTGTCTTCAGCATGCAAGATTCACCAGGCATCAGTGAACAGAAATATAGAGCAGTCAGAGATGAGGAAGAGATGAGTATGTGATTACTGCTTGAAGTAGTGGTGGTTATATCTGTGTGCTTTTGAGTTAAGTATAGAATTAAGACTTTGAATAATAATAAATGACAAATTGAGTCAACTGGTGTTGCTGAATGCTGTTTTGGAGGCGAATATTATGTATGGTTCTAACTACAAGACCAAGTGTTTGAATAATGTACCACTACATAGAAAAATGGCTTACAGAGTGGTGCCATCAACTGTTTGACTTCATTGTATAGAGTGAAGTGTTAGTATTTATCCTTCAAGGATTTGAGGAAGATTCTTGGAGCTAGAGAGATGACAAAACATCTGAGCTGTGTGGATTGATCTCTGGAGTAGGAATACTACTCAGGTTTTTACTTTTCCAGCAGAAAGGTTAAGATCATTTTATGTAATCTGCCTATGCACTAGCTGTATCTGATCTGAAGGGAAATGACAGTGACTCTTCTATGAAAGATGATCACAGTAACATAAATGTATCTAGTCTCAGATTGCTCCATTTTAGAGATGCTCTTGGGCAACTTCTGATTTAGCTCCTTTATATGGAGAAAAGTGTCTCCATTCAGCTTAAGTTTGAATGCTTGTGTATGATGCTTTGTAGTCCCATGCCCTCTATCTCAAGTCACTAAAAAAACAGTTTAGGGTTTAGACTGGTTCTGTGACACACAACCAAAGTTTCATCCACTGTTAGAGGATTTGACTGGTAGCTAAGGATCGCTAGCTCTGAGGGGTATTTTTTGGTCTGCCACCAACTACTAGCAGCATTTATGTCTAATGCCTAAACTGAAGGTTCTGCAAATAGTCCAAACAGGAACTTTTGTTTTAAAATCTGAGATAGTGTGGAATGCTTAAGGAAAAATGCATCACATTCTAGAGCTACTGATATCTCGCTTCTGAGGCTGAATTATTAGATTTTTATTCTTTGAGTTATCAGTCACCCAAAAGCATGCTAAAACCCTTGTACAGATAGCAAGACAGATCCCTGCTCCAAAGAACTTTGAGACAGAATACAGATAAGGGAATGCAGCAGAAAACAAACAAGCAAAACATCAGTTTCCTCATATTATACTCATAACTCAGTCAAACACTTCAAAATACCTCGTGCACAACCTCACATCACAAACACACATATATCAAGCAGGCCCAACTACTGCCGCCACCATTTAGTGTAGATACACCTAACACAGTGACTGCATCTGAAGAAATATATGCAGATAATTCCCATTGGCTACTGCCAGCTCCAGGGGACCAGAAGGGAAGGTGGCATGGGCAACCTTTTCCCTACTCCCCACCTTTTTGTCCTGTGATAATGTTAGATGGAATCCTGTGGGTGAGATTGAATGAGTTTGTACATTTCAGCAATTGTGGAATTGTCAGTGTAAAGGGACGTGTGTTAATGGGGTATATTGCTGAAAGAGGCAGAGATAAGGTTGCATGGGCAATCTTAACTGTGCATTTCCTGGTTTTCAGAAGTTTGTTTTGCCCAATTCAGTGGTCTGCAGGAGGATGACATACCACCAAGAAAACATTACTGTAGTTTTTTAGCCATTGAATTATATCATAATTCACACTTAGTTTTGCTTTATTGCTTAATTTAAACCAACATACAGGAATCATAATTGTGTACTGTGTGCAGTAGTTCTCGTGATCAATTTGTTGCCATGTAAAACTGTTCTGTTTTGAATGTTAATTTTTCTTTCTTTAGGATACTATCTACCAAATGATGATGGAGAATTTTACCAATTCTGTTATGTAACCCATAAGGGTGAGATCCGTGGAGCAAGTACCCCTTTTCAGTTTCGAACCTCTTCTCCTGTTGAAGAATTGCTGACTATGGAGGATGAAGGAAATTCTGATATGTTGGTGGTGACCACAAAAGCTGGACTTCTTGAGGTTTGATTCAACAAACTCAGAAATGTTCTCCATATTTTTATTTATAGATGTTTATTTCTGGTTTTATTTGTAGAACTTGGTGAATTAACTTTATATAAAAATATAAAGCTAAGCAGGTCTCGTTGCAGAAGATACTTGTAAAATACATGAATTCAAGTTTAAACTTAAGTGCTCAGCACAGCAGTGAGCATAGCATAAAAAGTTAAGTAGCTATATTTATAGGTGCCATCTTGTGTTTCCCTTCCTTGTCTTTCAACTGCATTCCTGTTGTTTTTCTAATCTGTGTTCCCTCTGAAAGAGCCCCAAAGCAGAAAAAGAAAAATCAAGCTGCATAGTATCCAGATGCCTAACAAGTTAGAAATCGCTTTTATTTTCTCCAAGCAATGTTCTGTTATCTTCTGCCTCACACAGTAGCATCCATTTAGTGATTGTATCACAAATGCCTACAAAGATGTGCCCAGTGACAATCCCAACATTTTATTTGTGGTCGTGACTTCATAAACAGAAAAAGGCAATTTCTTTGTTGAAATTGTTTGAATTAATGATTGGCAAAATCACTCTACGTTTTCTCCCCGTGCTTCAGATTTGATTGCTGTTTTTAACTTGCCTTCAGATGTTGTGTTTGTGCCCCATCTAGGTTATTGTTACTTATGTGTGCTAGTTGATTTGGGGATTTCAAGTGCTGGGGATAATAGGGACTTTACATGGTGCTGGGTATCTAGCTGAGAGAGCTTACCTTTCCTGTCTTGTTTGCTGTCTGGTGAAAGAATGCAGATTGATCTGAATAGCTGTTCATGTCACCAGAATCACAGAAAAAAGGAATTCCCACTTGAATTCCTGTCTGTTGTTCTGTTACATTCTTCATTGTCTTTCCCATGCTTTGGCTATGTCTACAGTCAGGATTTTGCGACGTTCGCCCAACATTGCTGTACCACATGTAGACACCTGCTTAGGGCAGGTCTAGATGATAGCATGCGAAAAACACTGCTTCTGGGTCTAACATAGCTCTTCCATTGTTGCTAGCACTGGTGGAGCAACAATAGTACTTTATTGAAGGGTAAAGAAAATTTCACAGAAACATGAGTGTAAGTAAAGCCCACAACAAAATTTGTTTGTCTAGTACTAATCAAAGCTAACCTACACTCTGAAATTTCACAAACTAGGGAAGAGAGAGAGTATGTTAAGCTGATGTAGCCAGAGGGTGCACACCTTTTTTGGCTTCTGCTGCTTGTCATCTAGTGCTTGACTGATGTGATGGGAAATAATACACGTTAGTTTGTAATGGCTTGAAGGGAGTCCTAGGGGACAGTGCGGGGGTGGAAATCACCTGAAAAGAATATTTATTCTGTTTTCTAGTTTAAAATTGAAAAAACAATGAAAGAAAAAGAGGAGCTGTTAAAGGTAGCTACTGCTCTGGAAGAAGAAACTCTACAACTTAGAGATCAACTTGAAAGACTGGAAGAAGAACTTAACCATGAAAAGCAGAGATGTGATCAACTCCAAACAGAGCAAAAGGTTAGTTCTATAACTGATTAAAGCTGACTGCGTAATGTGTAATCCACCTTTTTCAAGAACTAACTAAACTGGATGAAAACCAGCTATTAAAGAACCCTCAGCAATTAGATGTTTACACTAAATTAGGTCAGTTCCTATTACCCTTCTACCACTATTCTTTTTGTGTTGTAAAATAGTAAAAGCAGAGAAATCTAAAAATGAATTTACAGTGTCAGGTGAGGTTTGCAGGGGAAATAAGAGTAGCAAAAACCAGAAAGAACTAATGGTTGTAATTAGGAATAAGAATTACTCCACGTATACCAGAGAGGAAACAAATTATCTAGGCAGAGTATTTTTAGACTCCTAATCAATTACTAAAATATGCTTTTTTTTTTTTTTTTTTTTAAACAAAACAAAAACAAAACTATTTTTAAGAAGGAAATAAAAAAGTTGGGGGATACACACGAGTTGATAGCATGGACAACTTTGAAATAATAAAGCCTGTATACTATAGCTGTGGATAAAAAGGAGTTAATAGAATACTTGTAAAATGTTGTCAGTGTATATACAAATCAACAGTTCTGAACGATATAGCCAGGGATCCAAAGAGATTCTGCTGAATACCTTAATGAACCGTTGTAATTTACTTTTGAAGATTCATGGTGAAATAGACAGGTGCTAGAGTGTTGCAGGATGAAGAAGTTCTAGTATCAATTTTAAATCATGGAAGAAGCAGCAATCTGGCTATTACTGGCCAGTAAATCTTACATTCTTTTACTAAAGACTAAAGTAATAAATATTATGAGAGAAATCTGTAAGTGCCTAGAAGGTAACTTTTTGGGAAATGGATGGGGACAAAGAAAGGGGAAAAGGTAATATTACAAAATAAAGCCCAATGGTCCAGATACTTACGAATGTATTTAACTTCAAGCATGTAAGGAGGCCCACTGAAAGCAGGATCTATGACAGGGGTGGCTAAACTTACTGAGCCTCTGAGCTGCATATGCTAATCTTCAGAGATTCGAGAGCTGGGGCACACCTGCCAGGATCGGGGCTTCAGCCCCACAGGGGGCGCCTGCCGGGGCTCTGGGCTTCTGTTCCGCTCCTGCTGAAGTCCCAAGCCCTAGCAGGTGCACCCCCTGGGACTGAAGCCCTGAGACCCTCTCCCACCATCCCCACTGGGCAGAATCCCCTACCCTATCACTCCATTGCAATGCAGAGGTCCCTAGCTCTCCCATCCCGAATCTGGTAGGGAGACTGGAGGAAGGGTCTGGGGGACTCGGCGAGCCACACTTCAACGGTAAAAGAGCCGTGTGTGGCTCGTGAGCCACAGTATGGCCAGCCTAGGTCTATGATATATTTATCATTGTGGCATCAAAGTAGGCTTCACTAAGCATTTGAAAATGAATTTGTCTGGGGATGCGAAATTAATTTGGTCTAGAATATGAATATGGATTAAAAAGTGTCTGAAGGACTGTAAATTAAGGATAATAAAGACAATGTATTGATTTTGGGGGTGGGATTTGTAGGATATCATACACATTTGTGTTTGTGATCTTGAAAAGGAAATAAAAGCATGTAATTTTCTGATACTAAATTCAGTTGAGTTGGAAACATTGAGGACAGAATGCTATTGTGAACAGACTTAGAGCAGCTCGGCGATACAAGCAGGAAACAACATTGAGATACCGCCTGACAAATAAACAAATACATCTAAGGGAAAATACATTGAAACAGAGATTCAATTAAAGAAAGATAGTTAGAAAGTGGTGACATCAACAGACCACAGATGGTGAGAGACAGTGAAGTAGATATACAATTGCAATGTGAATTGTTTTCAAATAAAGGCTAATGCAATAGTTTTAGGGAAATACAAATAGGAATAATTATAATTTGAATGAAATTAAATTTAGGCAAAATAATAGGGTTTGCTGTCAAGTTTCAGAGTGGTAGCCATGTTAATCTGTATCAGCAAAAAGAATGAGGAGGACTTGTGGCATCTTAGAGACTAAAAAATTTATATGAGTATAAGCTTTCATGGGCTAAAACCAACTTCGTCGGAGGCTTATTAGATTATAGAATATTCTCTAAAAAGAGGTGGCAGAAGCTCATTATTGACAGTTGATCCTCGCAGCATACTGTAGGAAACAATCTTGTATTAGCACATGAATGTGGTAGTTGTGGTAGTTAGTTATTTTAAGGGGTTCTTATTTCTTTCTTTAATTTTTTTCCATAATACTTCATATTTTGAAATTCTGTTCAGATACAGAAGAAAAAAATATTTAAAAGCTAAAGGTGAAGCTGAGCTTTAAAAAAATTATACTTCCTAATATACCTTTAAGACATATTTTATTAAGTAAAATATAAAAAAATAGAACAAATACAGCCCGTGCAGTAATGATAGTTGTAATCTCTGCAGGGTAATGAACACTTAATGGAGGGAGGATGGGATGTGAGTTTATAAGCCTCTGCTGAACAATATTTATAATTATATGGTTTAAACGTAACTAAGTTGAAACTTGGCACGCACATTCTCTGATGGGGTTAATTTTTTTAACTTCCTGCAGCTGCTTTTAGCTAGAAGAACTCAAATAGTATTTTGACTCATTTCAGATGCTCTTTGCACTTGAGTCTTTATATTGTGTTTGGAAAAACAGGTATTCCATACATCCAAGAATAGATATTTTTATATGTATGTGTGAGATGTGCCCCAGAGCGCAGTCTGGACTGTTGTTTTCCAACCTGGGATGACTCTTACACTTTTCACGATCAGAACACCCACTCCTGGCCTGTTCACACACAGCCTCTAACATGTAAAATAACTCCTGGCTGCATAATATTGACTTCTATTAGCTAGCCACTCATGAATTAAACAGTAGACCAACACCAGCAAGCTCTCCAGTCCCAGAATTTCCCCAGGAAGTATATGTCTCGTACTATCTAGCACACTACTGAATAATGCAAGCTCATAGGAAGTCTGTCATTTCATCAAAGGAAAATGATATACATCAATTTTATTTTCCCAAATGGAGTTTCCCACATACTTTAATCCAAACATACTGATTAAGATAAAACAATAAGATAAGTGCATTGACTGCAGAAAGATAGATTTTAAGTGATTACAAGTAATGATGCATAAAAGTGGTTATAAAAGAAAAGATAAAATGCAAGCTAATGGTGTCACGGAGTCTGGGGGTGTCATAAGTAGATAGGTAAGATAAGGGTTAAGTTTCTTTTGCCTGTAAGGAACAAAGGGAACCAAACACCTGACCAGAGGACCAATCAGAGAACTGGGTTGTTTAAAAAGTCAGGGGCGGGAATTTGTATACTCAAGGTCTTTGTTGTTTCCTTGGCTATGGGTAAACAAGCTTTTCTTCTAACTCCCTCTTATTTCAAAGTTTCTCCTAAAAGTCTGTGAGTACAAAAGGAAACAAAGTACATAGGCTGTTATATGCTTTGTGTTGTATTTACATGTATGTTGATTTGCTGGACTGGTTTAATCGGGCTATCTTTTAAATCAGCTGTTTCTATTCATATTTTCTTATAGCAAAGACCTGTATTGAGTTCTTACATGCAAGATTATTGTTTTGTATTTTCTTTCTTTTATATAAACGTTCTCTTTGAAAACTGGTGGGAGTTTCTGTTCTTTTCCTAGTGAGGCAAAGGGAATAGAACTTTGTACCCTCATCGGTAGCTGTCTCCCTCACGGGAGGGAAGAATCAGAGAAAACTGGGAAGAGAAAAAGCCAGGTGAGTCCGTGTGTTTTTCCTATCGTCCCCAGGGCCAGGGGTGGGGAACAGGACGGGGAAAGAAGAGAAAGAATCATCTCTGTTCTCTGTGTGTTTGAGGTTTTTCTCTAGTTACTGCTACGAGACCAGGGAGGGGGAATCTCCTTGTGTGTTATCTGTGGATTAGCTGTGAATGCCTAGCCTCGGGGGAAGTAAATAGCTCTCTTGGTTTTTTCATTCAAGGAGTGAAGTCTAGTCTCGCACCGGCGTAACCCAGGGAGGGGGGAAGCTGGGAGAGGAGAGAGATGGGAAGACCCAGGGCTTCGTGTTGGGGTACCCCCAGCGAAAAGCTTGGGGTGACTCGGCGGCGAGGTACTAGGAACCCCAATAGTCCTAGTTGGTGGCAGCGAGAGGAAAAATATCCAAGCTGGTAGTGAGCTTGGGGGAGTTCAGGTAACCCCCATGACTTTGGACTGCTAAAGCCAGGTTTGATGGAGGCTTTACTACAGGGGGTTCCAGCCCGCACCCTTCTTCCTTGGTACGGACCCCACAGTGACTTTTATCCAGCCAGTAAAACAGAAGGTTTATTGGACAACAGGAACACAGGTTACAGCAGAGCTTGCAGGCACAGTCAGGACTCCTCCATCCAGTCCTTCTGGGGGTTCAGGGTGCTTGGATCCCAGCTAGGATACCCTGAATTCCGCCCCACAGCCCCAAACCCAAACTGTCCTGCCTTTCCTCCCACCGGCCGAATCCTTTTTTCCCTTCTCCTCCGCCCAGGAGCTCTCCCCTCCCCCCTGCTGGGTTCGGATTACAACCTGACTCCCTGTCCCTCACCTACAGACATCTCCTGCTTTCCCGTTCCCCACACAGACAGTCCCTACTCCTTCCCGTTCCCCACACAGACAGCCCCTACTCCATCACAAATGGCTAACTTAACAAACTAACAAAATTCAAAGCAAAGGTTTTCCTCACCATATACTGCAGTAAATTTCACAGGCTGAGTCTCCTTTCAGACTGGCACATCTCCCCCTTAGTTCAGTGTTCTTCAGGTATTCATTGATGTCATGAGCAGAGAGATGAGATGAGGAGGTGGAGTGAAGTCAAGTGTTTTCCTCCCTCTTTATAATTCAGTTTTTAGTGCTGGAAACGTCCTTGCTGAGTCATGGTGACACTCAGTTTGTTGTGGACATGAGGTTTGAACTGTCCATGTAATGAAATGTAAGGGTGTTGTTTACACCTTCCCATTGCTGGAGAATGGCAGCTTAAGCAAGTGCTAGCTCTTTAATAACTGGCTGAGATGCCCATGTGTCTTTGAAAAACTGGTTTGGACCTACTTTTCTTAAACTATTAGCGTGTTACAGCAAAGATATATAGTAGAATTAGGACTGTCAATCAATTGCATTTCACGCAAGCAATTAACTTAAAACTAACTTGATTAAAAAATTAATTGCGATTAATCGCAGTTTTAATCACACCATTAATAATAGAATACCAGTTTAAAATTCGTTAAATATTTTTGGATATTTTTCTACTATTCCAGAGGACATATTTGAAAATGTAGTCAAAGCATGAAAGGACATAGAAATGTGTAACTTACCTGACACGTAAATACTTTGTAATGCCAGCTAAAACAGTGCCATGTGAACGCCTGTTCTCACTTTCAGGTGACATTGTAAATAAGCAGGCAGAATTATCTCCTGTAAATGTAAACAAACTTGTCTGTCTTAACAGTTGGCTGAACAAGAAGTAGGACCAAGTGGAATTGTAGGCTCTAAAGGTTTGCATTTATTTTATTTTTGAGTGCAGTTAAGTAGAAAAAAAAAATTCTACATTTGTAAGTTGCGCTTTCACGGTAAAGAGATTACACTACAGTACTTGTATAAGGTGAATTGAAAAATACTGTTTCTTTTTATTACAAATACTTGC
This sequence comes from Chelonoidis abingdonii, assembly GCF_003597395.2. Lineage (NCBI taxonomy): Eukaryota > Metazoa > Chordata > Testudines > Testudinidae > Chelonoidis > Chelonoidis abingdonii. Next base: position 67,411,094 of record NC_133770.1, read on the forward strand.
ACTGTAAAAAAGATAATCAAAAAGAGTTCAGCGGGGTGTAGGGAAATCCCTGCCTGATGCAGACCATAGAATTTATAGGAGTGACCTTGGATTTGATGAGGGTGAAGACCAACTCCCATCCCCAGGAAAGATTTTTGCACCATAGGTGCTCTGATAGATCTAGTTATACAAATCCCTAGAACATCAGTTCAGATGTGCCTCACTCTTGGGGCACATGGTATCATGTTCTTATGTGATGTCTTTCACCAGACCCTGCCTCCGTTGCTTAGAAGCGTGCCACCAAATGGTATATGCACTGAGCAAGTGCAGCATGAACACCATGAGGTGACATGGCAGATGGATCCTGGACACGAGTTTGTTGGTGTTCCCTTTCTATCCCCCACACCCAACAAGTTGGTACTTACAGTTGCCTCCCTTATGGTCTGGGATGTGCACATGGGTGATGTGTAATCAAGGTACTTGGATGCCTCAGAAAACCAGAATGTGCCTAAATTTGGACTTGAGCAGAAGAGATCCTTGCAAAGCATTCCTACCACTCATACGATCTCTGCATCTTCTGATAGTGTCAGACAGCATAACTGTATTCTTTATAAATAAGCAGGGATGGGTGAGATCCATTTGTGTATAGAGGCAGTCAACTTATGGAAATGATGTATCCGGAATCACATCATTCTATCAGGAATGTACCTCCTGGGTGCCCAGAATTCACTGCTGGACAGCCTCAGCAGGCATTTCATCACCGATCTGATTGGGAGTTTCATGATTCAGTGGTAAACAGCATCTTCACTTCATGGGGAATCCCCATTGTAACCAGTTTGCCTCCCACGCAAACAGGAAGGCCAATATGTACTGCTCCAGGAGAGCTCAAGGACTGTTCTGATGCTCTGCTATTGTACTGCTCTGGGGAACTTAAAGACAGAGGTGTCACACTCCTAGTGCAGTGGATAGGTCACTTGAGCTATGCCTTCCTTCTCATTCTGCTGTCGTGAGGAAGATTTTACTAGATAGGGCACAGGTCATCCTCGTCCCCCCAACAAATGGCCCAGATGTTTCTGGTTTCTGAGTCTAGCACAAACATCATTCTGTTCACCTATCAGCATCCAGACCTTCTGGTTCTCTTGACCCAGGAGAATGGCAGGGTCAGGCATCCCACCTGGATGTTCTTCATCTCACAGCTTGGTACTTGGATGGGCAACAATCCTAGAATGTTCCTGTTCCAAAGCTGCAAAGCATTTTAGTCATAGCAGAAAAGACTCTGTGGGAATCATAGAATCATAAAATATCAGGGTTGGAAGGGACCTCAGGAGGTCATCTAGTCCAACCGCTTGCTCAAAGCAGGACCAATCCCCAACTAAATCATCCCAGCCAGGGCTTTGTCAAGGCTGACCTTAAAATCCTCTAGGGAAGGAGATTCTACCACCTCCCTAG
>NC_133770.1:67412889-67441559 GCF_003597395.2 Chelonoidis abingdonii
GGGAATGATCACATCCCTCGATCTGCTGGCAATGCCCCTACTGATACAGCCCAAAATGCCGTTAGCCTTCTTGGCAACAAGGGCACACTGTTGACTCATATTCAGCTTCTCATCCACTGTAACCCCTAGGTCCTTTTCCGTAGAACTGCTGCCTAGCCATTTGGTCCCTCGTCTGTAGCAGTGCATGGGATTCTTCCTTCCTAAGTGCAGGACTCTGCACTTGTCCTTATTGAACCTCATTAGGTTTCTTTTGGCCCAATCCTCTAATTTGTCGAAGTCCTTCTCTATTCTATCCCTACCCTCCAGCACATCTACCACTCCTCCCAGTTTAGTGTCATCTGCAAACTTGCTGAGGGTGCAGGCCACACCATTCTCTAGATCATTAATGAAGATATTGAACAAAACCAGCCCCAGGACCAACCCTTGGGGCATTCCACTTGATACCGTCTGCCAACTAGACATGGAGCCATTGATCACTACCCGTTGAGCCCAATGATCTAGCGAGCTTTCTCTCCACCTTATAGTCCATTTATCCAGCCCATATTGCTTTAACTTGCCAGCAAGAATACTGTGGGAGACAGTATCAACAGCTTTGCTAAAGTCAAGGAATAGCACGTCCAATGCTTTCCCGTCATCCACAGAGCCAGTTATCTCGTTATACAAGGCAATTAGATTAGTCAGGCATGACTTGCTCTTGGTGAATCCATGCTGACTGTTCCTGATCACCTTCCTCTCCTCTAAATGCTTCAGAATTGATTCCTTGAGGACCTGCTCCATGATTTTTCCAGGGACTGAGGTGAGCTTCTCGTCCACTGTAACCCCTATGTCCTTTTCTGCAGAACTGCCGCCTAGCCACTCGATCCCTAGTCTGTAGCAGTGCGTGGGATTCTTCCGTGCATGGGAAACTGGTAGAAAAGCCTCAGTGCTCTAAAGAACCCTGATAGCCCTTTTGGTAACTATGTATGAGATCTTCAGATCCTTAGATAAGATCATCTTTACTGTGTCATTTTGGTCTGGGGTATTTATTGGTATATTATACCTGCGTTTCTGTCATTAACTTTCATAATTTAACGTCCCATTTTGTTGGGCTAAGCTCTCCCATTACATTTGGTTGCCTGATGTTCTTAGACTTAATTTGCTCTGCCTGGGCACAAGGAGTATGTTATAGTTGAAGTGTCAGCCTTAATTTCAGTTGCCCTTTTGACAGTCTGTGCCACCACTAAAATTCTCAAACAGAGATTTTGTAATTTTGAGTTGACTGTACAGAGCAAAGATACTGCGATTCTGAATCTTAAGCAGTTATTTTTCTCCCTCTCGTGGCCAGATAGGACTAGTGAACAATGTTCTAACATTGCAGTGGTGACAACTCTTACAGTATATTGGTAAATGTATAACCTTGGTGTACAGTAAATCTGTTCCTTTAACCTGCTTTTTCTTTGGTCCTGTAAACTTTTGGAAAATGTTTCAGTATATATAACACTGATATAAACTGGAACATAGGCAGATTTATTGATTTTAATACATTTGTTCTTTCAACAGGTCTTAAAAATTTATTTTGCTGTTTGAAGAGGTTTTTATATTAATGTGATTTATTCCTCTAACAGGTATCAGCATAAATCCAGGTTCTACAGCAGTGATCTGCACAATAACATTATTCATTTAAAAGTCGTATTCAAATATCAAATATTAATTTGAATTAGCTTCCCTACCTGCTTTACTAGGTAGGGAAGCTACTACATTGGAAAATGACAAGGAGCACCTTGTTACTAAAGCAGTATGTTCAGTCTGCATTGGAAGTGCCCAGATCAGATCTGCGTAAAGTACAAAAACGGAGCATTTTAAAATATTTTTTGTGCCTGTTTTTTACCCAAACTATATGATTTTTGATAACACGGACATTTTTAAAATTTCTACCTTTTTTGGGTAGAAATCCTTTATTAAAAAAAAAAAGTTTTAAAACTGTAACAAATAATCCCTAGAGTTACTTGTTTTGACACTAGGGATTTCTTCCTTAAGTGCTGTCAATGTTCTTATGAGGAGAAAACTGATTACCTGTAAATGTTTTAATTGATCTTGCCTAATTTTTTAAACTAATTAATTTAGACAAATTGTTGATCTAATTTGGTGGAAGGACTAATTTGCAGACATTCTTTAGTAGTACAGATAAATGAAATTCTTGCATTTTATTTCAAATTATGTATTTATGAGAATAGCCATGATCAAATGGCAGTTTTCTGTGAAATGACAGAATTAATGTGTTCTAAAGTAAACTATAACATGTGCTACAAAATCAATATGGGGCTTTTTTTGTGTGTATATTTATAGTAGTGTCCATAGACTCCTTCCTGCAAACATTACACATCTGAGTAATCTCATTGAAGTTGTGGAGCTAATTATGTGAACAATGTTATTTCACATGAGTGTTTGCAGGATTAAGCCTTAAATCTGTTTTTTAAATATTTCAGATTTATGCACAATATAAATGTTTTAATATTTTGTTGAAAGCAAATGTACGTTGCCTTGATAGTTAATTAGATGGATTCACTTGTTTTCTACTTCTGTATTTTCTTAGAAATTGAAGAAATAATTGTAGTGGCTGTTGATACAAGTGAGGTTATATTTTAGTTTTTATGATAAACCCTGGGTTTTTTTTGGATTTGCTGGTGCAAATATCTTTTTTTAAAGTAAGTTTTAAGAATGATAAGGAATTATTTTAGATGCCTTGCAAAGTTGTATCTCTTTGCTTGACTGACAAAAACATAGTTTTACTACTGACAACATCTTAGAACTGACAGTCATGGGAGAATGAGCTGGATTCTTTTTAGCCATAGGCATCATAAACAGCATTGCCAGCTAACTTAGTTTCCAGAATCTTTATTACTGGTAATGATTGTAAAGAGGTAGAACACAGTGGCCGGGCTGCGTCTCCAAGCTCCTCTGCCAGAACCGGGTCAGGGAGACCCATGCTGGTAGCTGTGGGGAGCCTGGGTTCCAAGCAGCCCCTGGCCTGTGTCCCTGCCCACCAGGCCTTCGCCCAGGGCAGGTGGAGGAACTTAGGCTTCCCACTGCTACCAGCGTGGCTCTCCCTGACCCAGCCAGGGTGGGTGAGATGGGGCTCGGAGTCACAGCCCGGCCACGGTAAGAGCCGGGTGCGCAGCTGTGGGGAGCGGGACCCTCCACTGCCCTGGGCAGGGGCCCCAGGCAACTCCACAGGTCACCCCTCCCCTGCCAGGCCACTGTGGAGCTGCTTGCGGGGGGGCTGAGAGCAGTCCCTGGCAGTGTCCCCGCCCAGTCAAGGACAGGTGGAGGGTCTGTGACTCTGTGTGGGCTCCCCACAGCTGCAGCGGGGCACTCCACAACTGGGCTCCGGAGTGGGTCTCAGAGCCTCACCCTGGCCACGATAAGTAGAGACCCGCAAATCTGAAGATATCTGCAGACATTTTTTGCAGAATCGGATGCAGATACACATTTTTGTATCTGCGCAGGTCTCTAGTTGTTCACTTTTTTCCCGTTTTTGATCTCTGCTTAATCCTTAATCCCTTGTGTGGATTTATATATATTTGTTAAGTAAATACACCTATTTTCTGTATGTAGTTGGCAACAGGCTTATAAATATATACATTTATGTGAAAAGATACAACATTAGAGATATAAGAAATTAGAACTGGAAAAAACCTTTTGGGACCATCCAGCCCATCTCTGTGTTAGTACAGTCTGTTAAGTCTTTAAGTCCCTTCTGTTTCATCCTGTTAAATGTAGTTAAAAGTATATTCAGTAAGAGAAGTCGATAAAATTTCGCTACCTTCTGGTGAGTTGGTTAGTTACACTTATATGAAGACAGGTATCATCCTCAAGACCCCAATTTGCACTAAATCTTTAAAACTGAATCTTCTTTTTGCAAGTATGTTTCCATTTTAGAGACATAAGTATTGCCTTTTTTAAAATACTGAGCTGGAAAGATGTAACATGACCAAAAAACAATTGATTTACATCCCATGTTCCCTTAGTTGAGCAAGTGTGCTACAGTATGAAAGTAGGTTGTATGTGTGCACAATTTATATAGTATAGAATTTATAATAAATAGTGTGCTTTGTTTTAAAGTGGACAATTATATTTTAAAAATGCAGTAACCAGTGTAATAAGGAAGTTGTTTTCAGTAGAGTCAGCTTTAAAAGTATAGAAATTGGCCCTCTAAACTATTTGAAAATGTGTTTCTATATGTATTCCTTATCATAAATTATATCTATGTATGTGTATATATTTTAAAAGGATAATCTTCAAGCATCAGAAACTCTTAAAATTGAAAATGAAGAGCTAAAGAAAAAGTATGATGAGACTACTTCAAAAGTTCTCCAACTTGAAGAAGATATCATGACTGTTACTCAGAAAGCTATTGCAAAAGAAACTGAATTAGACAGGTATTTGGCAATCTTCTTGCAAGACTTTGTTTTATTTTAATGTTACTTTTGGTGTTTATGCACTCCATATAAATTGAGACGAAATGTAACATTGAATGAATTACTACATTAATATCAATCAATCCATTCCCTAGTCTGAAAGACAAATTGAAGAAAGTCGTCTTTGAGAAAGAACAACTTGAATGTCAGTTAAAGACTGAAAAGGACGAGAAGGAACTTTACAAGGTAACATTCTTTCCAGCTGCATGTCCTTAAGCTAGATGACGTAGAATAAGACTAATGACATTTTAGAGAGAGAGGTGATAAACTGAATACTCTTAGATAAAAATGGATGGGAAAAACATCAGAATTTGGCACAAGATAGGGAAGGGTCTCTAGAGACATACTGTATCAATGGAGACCCAATGATTGGACTCTTTTGCTAGTACAAACTGCATCTCCACTAGGTGGTTTAGCCAGTCTAGCTGTACTTGTAAACACTTTCTGTTGTAGACAAGGCTTTCAATGGTAAAATTCCAAACCCTCCTAACTAGTCAAAGTGAGCTTCTGGAACCATCCCGGTTACTATGAATATGTATTTCTTCTTATATCAATCTATTGTACTACCTCAGACAAATGGATTTGAGAAGGTAGATACAGGAATCAGTGGTACTTCAGAAATGTCTCTACTAGCTTGTACTAGGGCTTACTTAAGGTGATCATTCATGGAATCATAGATGATTAGGGTTGGAAGGGATCTCAGAAGGTCATCTAGTCCAACCCCCTGCTCAAAGCAGGACCAATCCCCAGACAGATTTTTACCCCAGTTCCCTAAATGGCCTCCTTAAGGATTGAACTCACAACCTTGGGTTTAGCAGGCCAATGCTGAAACCACCAAGCTATCCCTCCCGCCCTTTAGCTTCTCCTCTTAGAAGCAGTTGTCTGGATGAGATGTTAGAACATTCACATCTTTACAGTATCTACGTAGCTTTTTTTTTTAAAAAAAAAAATAAGGTGTGCCTGAAAACATATCTGCATCCAAGGAGCAGCTCTTTGTATTAGAGACAATACTGGAAAAGCCTAGTCCCTAAGTCTCCTGTAAACATCAAGGCACGTTCCATAACCACAGTGTTTTCCTTGTGAGCGGACAGAGCAAATGGGAGACTTCTAAACCTGCATTGGGCACATGCTTGAGATTTGTAACACTTATTTACTAGACATTTACATATTAGGTATAGTGGCATCTTCAAATATTACTTGGTTGTAGCTGACTGCTCTTTCCAGGTAGTCTCACTCATTGTCTCTGATACTGGGTACTGCTATTGCAGTCCCATTTGTCTAGACTGGTGTAAGAGGAGGATGTTAGAAGAGTAATGCCACTCTGTAATTTCCCCAAATCATTTTATACCTGTCTAGACATCCCATCCTGGTCAGGAAAGTGTTAGCCCAGTGGTTCTCAACCAAGGGTATGCATATCCCGGGGGTAAGCAGAGGTCTTCCAGAGGGTACATCAGCTCATTTAGATATTGGCCGAGTTTTACAATAGGCTACATAAAAAGCCCTAGCAAAGTCAGTATAAACTAAAACTTCATACAGACAATGACTTGTTTATATGGCTTTATATATTATACACTGAAAAGTAAGTACAATATATGTATTCCAATTGATTTATTTTATAATTATATGGTGGAAATGAGAAAGTAAGCAATTTTTCTTGGTGTGCTCTGACACTTGTGTATTCTTTTGTCTGATTTTGTGATCAAGTAGTTTTTAAGTAAGGTGAAAGGGGTATGGGTTCCTGAAAGGGGTACAGTAGTCTGGAAAGGTTGAGAGCTACTGTGTTAGAGTTTTCAGAATTGTTATGCTTGCTCTATTCTTGGAACAAGGCTGTGGTCTCTACTAGTATAGCAGAGCTGGTGTTGGATGGTACAGCTAGAAAGTAGCAGTCAGAAAGCTTTTAATATAAGGATAATTAGTATCTCTGTCTGCTGGAAACTGATAGTCAAGCCTGATATAGGAGGACTTAGAAAACATTTAAATGAACAGATAAGAAGTTATTCTTTGATTTGAGATACACAATGGTCTTTATAATGTCACTGATTCCTGTGATTTAATTCAAAAAGATGAGTGTGACACTTTTGAGCATCATTACAGATACACTTGAAGAATACAGAAATAGAAAACACCAAGCTAGTAAAAGAGGTCCATACATTAAAGAATTTGGATGCAAACAAAGAAAATATGATATCCCATTATAAAGAGGAGGTTGGCAAGTTACAGCTATGTATAGCTGAAAAAGAAAACCTGAAGAGAGCTTTCTTGCTTTCCTCCTCAAACAAGGTAAGCGGTACTGCTATAATTGACCCAATTTGAAAATACACTTCACAGGCTGAAATCGTTTTTAATTTAAGGTTATATGTGTTCGGCAAAGGAGTGGGAGGAGTTGAAAGTCACCTCCAGGATATATGCCTGACTATCAGGGAGGATAGAAGAGTCTTCAATAAAGACAGAGAAATAAGGAAGTGGGAGAGGGTTTAGGAACAAAATGAGTTCAGTTCTAGCCATGCTAAGTTTGAGTTGATGGGAAAAATATCAAGGGACGGGGGGAAAGATACCTGAGACAGGTTAAAATGAAGGGAGAGATGGGGGGACACAGGCATAGAGTTAATTTGTGAGGTGTCAGCACAGAGATGGTAGTTCTCATGTCAGTAGATAAAAATACCAGAAGAGAAGGGAGCCAAGGTTGTAGCCCTGTTATGATTTAGAATCATAGAATATCAGGGTAGGAAGGGACTTCAGGAGGTCATCTAGTCCAACCCCCTGCTCAAAGCAGGACCAGTCCCCAGACAGATTTTTTTTGCCCCAGATCCCTAAATGGCCCCTTTAAGGATTGAACTCACAACACTGGGTTTAGCAGGCCAATGCTCAAACCACTGAGCTATCCCTCCCCCCTTGCATTGACAAGATTTAACAGTGACATGAAAACCAAGGGTGGAGAAGGTATTAAACAAGATGACAAGATCAGCCAAAAACTCGAGGATGAGAGCAGAGAATTGGCTCCAAGACTTTTTCAGGAAGAATTAACCTTGAGAGCAGGGTGGAGAAGGTAGAAACCACAATAGAGAGGATTATGTGCGGTATGTGACAAGGAAGGCAAATCATCATCTTATTAGTCTTCTCTTTGAAGAAGTCATCAAGATCTTGAAAGAACAGAAACTTGCAATCCTTGCAGTAACAAGGATTGTGGAAATGATATTCAATGGAAGTGTGAAAGTAGTGCTATGGACAAGGGAAATAGCAAGAGAAGAAAGAGGATAGCATGTTGTCTGCAGTTTAGACTAGATATGGTATTTCTCATTTTCCTTCTTTTGACTGCTTTATGGTTTTGCTGCTGAATATATTGACAAAACAGTTACTGTGTTTTACCTCAGAAGTGTTTGTTCCAGGAAGGGATAAAACAGTATCTATATTTCATTTGTTAAACTTGCTGAGCACTTACTGCCATTTCTTGAGTTCCCTAACATTTCTTTATTATGTGTTACTAAATCCCACAGATTTGCAGAGATGTAACTGATTACCCTGTGGTATAGGTCATATTAAAGAAGCAGTGGTTCTAGAACATCTAGTACAATGAAGCCCCAATCTTGGTTGGGGCTTTTGGACACTAGTTTAGTTTATTCTGTAATGTTGGAATTATATCCTATTTACTAGTGTGTGAATTAAAAGCTCATATGCACAATGTAAACTTTCTAAAAACATATTCAGACTAGGTGTATGATTTAAAAAAATACAACAGTCTTTGTAAGATTCCACTCCTGCTTTTTATTTAAAAAAGAAAAACATCTGGTTTTGGATACTTCAAATGGCCAATGTCATGTAGTGGTAGCCATTTTGAAGTGTGCCCAAACTGTCTTCAACAGCTGCCTCTTGACATCTTTCCAGGCGTCCCTCACTTACTATTCCTACACCTCAGCAGTCTACTCCAGGGGTGGACAAACTACGGCCTGTGGGCCAGATCTGGCCCATCAAGGCTTTGGATCCAGCCTGCGGGATTGCCACTCCTGTGGTGCTGCGGACCCCGCACCGCTCCTGGAAGTGGCTAGGACCATGTCCCGGGGGGTGGGGTGGGGCAGAGGGCTGCATGCACTGCCCTTGCCTGCGGGTACTTCCCCCTGCAGCTTCCATTGGCTGGGAATGGGGAGCCTGCCTTAGTGCCGCTGCCACCTGGGAGCCACTCCAGGTAAGCAGCACTGGGCCGGAGCCCTCACTCTGAACCCCTCCTGCACCCCAATCTCCTGCCTTGAGACCCCTGCTGCACATCACCTGCACCCCAACCGCCTGCCCTGAGCCCTTTTCTGCACACCTCACTCCCTCCCGCACCCCAACCCTCTGTCCCCTACATTCATAGATTCTAGAATGGGAAGGGACCTCGAGAGGTCATCGAGTCCAGTCCCCTGCCCTCATGGCAGGACCAAATACTGTCTAGACCATCCATCCCTGATAGACATTTACCTAACCTACTCTTAAATATCTGCAGAGATGGAGATTCCACAACCTCCCTCTGCAATTTATTCCAGTGTTTAACCACCCTGACAGTTAGGAACTTTTTCCTAATGTCCAACCTAAACCCCCCTTACTGCAGTTTAAGCCCATTTCTTCTTGTTCTTTCTTTAGAGGCTAAGGGGAACAAGTTTTCTCCCTCCTCCTGATGACACCCTTTCAGATACCTGAAAGCTGCTATCATGTACCCTCTCAGTCTTCTCTTTTCCAAACTAAACAAACTCAATTCTTTCAGCCTTCCTTCATAGGTCATGTTCTCAAGACCTTTAATCATTCTTGTTGCTCTTCTCTGGACCCTCTCCAATTTCTCCACATCTTTCTTGAAATGCGGTGCCCAGAACTGGACACAATACTCCAGTTGGGGCCTAACCAGCACAGAGTAGAGCAGAAGAATGTCTTCTCGTGTCTTGCTCACAACATACCTGTTAATGCATCCCAGAATCATGTTTGCTTTTTTTGCAACAGGATCACACTGTTGACTCATATTTAGCTTGTGGTCCACTATAACCCCAAGATCCCTTTCTGCTGTACTCCTTCCTAGACAGTCTTTTCCCATTCTGTATGTGTGAAACTGATTTTTCCTTCCTAATTTTTCCTGGCCCTGCATGCAATTTCCCCACCCAGATGTGGCCCTTGGCCCAAAAAGTTTGCCCATCCCTGGTCTACTCAGTGGTATTCTTTTCAGTAACTAAAGATTTACCACTGAAATATTTTTATGCTGGGTGGTTTTTATACATACATTTCCTTGAATTGTATATAGTATCCAGCCTAATCTGTTACTTTCAGTGTCACATAATTTTTCCCCCCAAAAGGACAAACTTGAGAATATTAGACTACTCTAACCTTTGGTGAATGTAATTATGACTAAATTCAAGTATCTGACATAATAAAACATATTGAGTGCAACCCCGAACACAGTCAAAGGGCATGTGCTTGTCTAAATTACATCAGCCTCCTGGAACTGCCCTGTGGTATGCAGAGCTGCCTGGAATCTTTGCAGCACTGTGTGCTGTGACTCTGTCCCTGTCCTGTTGTAGTCCCGTCCTGGCACGCTTCCTATGTTAGGGCTTGTGAAGCAGGTCCTTGGAAAATAGCCTTACGGCTCTATCTTTTCCAGTGCCTGCACCAAAAGAATCCTCCTTTGGCCAGATATGGGGCTTTTAGGGCACTTCTTCACTGCTCCCAGCCTTTTCATGGTGTAAAGGGCCCAAGCAAGAGAGAGGATGTCACTCAGTGCTTTTATGTAAAGTCTCCTCTACCATACAAGTGAATTCTGTTAGTGAAACTGTAGATAGCTGTTTCTGCTTATCAGAACTGTTGTAATGTTAGTAGAGTACAAAATAAGTTTTTAAAATAATGTTAATTGTGTTTAAAATGTAAGCTTGAAATGCAATAAAAAGGTAGTGTGCAAAGTAATAAGTAAAAATATTTGACACTTCTATTTTGAAACAGATTGTTCATATATAGTATACTTTTAACTCATTTTAATGAGAAATGATTGTACACACGCGCCTATTTTTCCCTTATTTTATTGACACAAAATTGTGTACAAGTCAGTTGTTCTTTGAGTGCTTCCTGATATCCATTCCATGTTAGGTATGTGTGCTCGCCACATGCAGTGGTGCTGGAAGCTTTTTCCTTAGCAGTATCTGTAGGGGACTGGCAGTGGTACCCACATGGTGCAGTATGAGGGCCACAGCCATCTCCCTCCACCCTCAGCTCCTCTTTGCTGCCAGTGATAGTGCTGGACTGTCTGCTTCTTCAGTTAGCATTGTTTCGTTCTCTGTTCTTGCAAACTTTGAAATCCTGTAATATAGTTGCATATGGTTAGTGCCAGTCCAGAGGATAGAGTTCATCGGAGTGGTCCTTGACTTGACTTGCGCCAGAGTGATTGTTGCTGCTGGAAAGGTTCCGCACATTGACAAACCTCATCACGGCAGTCTCCGTGTTCCCTCTGACTACAGCCGTGTCTGCAGCTGATGGGTCACGTGGCAGTGTGCATTTATGTTGTCCACCATGCCAGGCTCTGGATGTGGCCCCTGCAACAATGGCTGGCGATGGTCTGTTCCCAGTCCCAGGACTCCCTGGAAAAGATTACCATTCTCCTGGCAATACTGACCTCACTGCGATGGTGGACTGACTGCAGGACAGTCCTGGAGGGGGTTCCATTCGATAACCCCCCTCACTCCATCGAGTTGGTGTCAGACACCTCGGATCATGGCTGGAGTGTGCATCTCAGTGACCTCCAGATGTGGTCCCTGGAGGAGGCAAAGTTACACATGAACGTCAGAGAACTCAGAGCAGTCTGGCTAGGGTGTGGAGTCTTCCTGCCCCACCTGTTGGGCAAAGTGTTATGAGTCCTGATGCGCAACACAGCCTCAATGTTCTACATCAACAGGCAAGGGGGAATAACCTTGTTGGCTCTCTGTCAAGAGGCACTCCGTCTACAGGACTTTTGCATCAGCCACGAATTCACTTGGAAGCATGTCACCTTCCTAGCATCAAGAATACGCTGGTGGACCAGCTCAGTAGGGACTTCTCCTCTCCACTCGAGTGGTCGCTCCATCCAGAGGGAGCCTTCATGATCTTCCAAAAGTGGGAAACTCCCCAAGTGGATCTGTTTGTTACCAGACAGAACAGGAAGTGCCACCGGTTTTGTTCTTGGCAAGGTCTGAGCAGGGTCTTCCTCTCCAATGCCTTCCTCCTGTCGTGATCAGGGAGCCTGCTGTATGCGTTCCCTCTGATTCTACTCATCAGCGGCGTCCTGGCAAAGATCAAGAGAGACAAGGCGCAGGTTGTCATGATCGCCCCGTTGTGGCCTCGTCAGCACTGGTTTGGCAGGCTCATGAGCCTGTCAGTGGCCCCTGCCCGCCCAACCAACCAGACCTGCTGTCACAGGACCACGGTTGGCTCTTACTCCCCAACCTCAGTTCCCTCCACCTTTCAGTGTTGATGCTGCATGGCTGAACCCGGAGAAGCAGACCTGTTCGGAAGAAGTTCAACAGGTTTTCCTGGGGAATAGGAAGCCCTCAACTAGATTGACTTGCCTGGCCATGTGGACGAGGTTTTCCCGCTGGGTGTCCGAACATGGCATCTCTCCCTTGTGTTCTTCCAAACAGGCTGTCCTGAGAAACCAGGGCCTGGGGCGCTCTTCAGTTAGAGCACATCTTGCAGTCATCTCTGCTTTTCACTCACCAAGCCAAGGACAGATGGTGTTTTCCCATGATATGACAGTCAGATTCTTGAGAGGGCTGAAGAGGCTTTTCCTGCAGGTATGGGCTCCTGTCCTGCAGTAGGATCTTAACTTGGTCCTCTCACTGGCCTGCCCTTTGAGCTGCTTGGTTCCTGCTCCCTTTCCCACCTGCCATGGAAGGTCGCATTCCTGGTGGCAGTGACATCAGCAAGACGGGTCTCTGAAATTAAAGCTTTGACCTCAGAATCACCGTACACAGTCTTCTACAAAGACAAGGTTCAGCTTCGGCCCCACTCGGCCTTCCTGCCGAAGGTGGTATCCACCTTCCATATGAAGTGGGACATCTTCCTTCCCGTGTTCTGTCCCAGACCACACAAGACCAGTAAAGAGGCGTCTTCATATGCTGGACGCCCAAACGTTTTACTTTGAACGAACCAAACTTTTCTGTAAATCAACTCAGCTCTTCATCGCTACAGTGGACAGGATGAAAGGCCTTCCAGCGTCCACGCAGAGGATTTACAATTGGATTACTTCATGCATAAAGACCTACTACAACCTGACTGGGGTTCTGCTGCTGCCAATGGTCAGAGTCCCCTCGACTAGAGCTCAGGTGTCTTCAGCAGCCTTCGTAGTGCACATCCCTATCCTGGACATCTGTAGAGCCGCAGTGTAGTCCTCTGTCCACACATTCATGACTCATTATGCCATCACTGAGCAGGCCAGGGATGATGCTGGGTTCGGCAGATCTGTGTTGCAGTTTACACGTCCGTGAACTCCTACCCACCTCTGTTGGTACTGCTTTGGAGTCACCTAATATGGAATGGACACGAGCAAGCACTGAAAGAAGAAAAGGTAGTTACTTTTTCCGTAACTGGTGTTCTTTGAGATGTGTTGCTCATGTCCATTCCACAATCTGTCCTCCATCCCCACTATTCGGCATTCCGACAAGGAACTAAGGGCGGGGAGCCAGCGGTGCCCCTTTTACTGTGCTATGTGGGCACCAGAGCCAGTCCCCTAGGGATACTGCTGAGGGGAAAACTTCTGGCACCAGTGCACGTGGTGAGCACACACACCTAATATGGAATGGACATGAGCAACGCATCTTGAACACCAGTTACGGAAAAGGTAACTGTCTTTTACTTACTATGCTTCATAATGTCTTTGCTAGAGCTATCAGGGAAATTTGCTTTTTATTTGAAGTGTTCAGATCTCATAACCATGCCAATGGGAAGCACTATATTCAAACAACAAGTTTGTTTTTTTTTTCTTTCAGGAGGATGCAGATATTTTAAAGGAACAACTTCGGAAAGCTGAAGATCATATTCAGGCTAGCAAGCAGGAAGCTGTCTTAATGTCAAAAGAACTGAGTGATACAGTAAATGTGCGAGATAAGACAATGGCAGATCTTCATAGTGTTCGACTGGAAAATGAGAAGTTGAAGAAGCAGCTTGCTGATGCTGTAGCTGAACTTAAAAAAGTCACTCTTGTGAAAAATGAACAAGTAAGATGTTACCTTTCTTTTTGTTCTGAGATTTATTTGTTATTCACAAACCTGGCGTGAGCTTGTTTAGTTACAACAGTTTAGTTTTGATAAAATCATGAAAACAAAACTTGTTTCTGGATAATTAATAAAACCTCTATCTCACCATTGATATTACTTGTAATTTAAAGCATGTAAATTGATTAGAAGGTCTGATTAGAATGAAGATTCTTTAATAGTTTTTATGGGAATATTTAGGCATTTTTTTTAGACATTCTTACAGACTAATACAGCAATGTGATAGCTGGATTATTTTAAATTGACTCTTTTTAACTCTTCTGAATGTCTGTGGGTCAGGTTGTTCTAAAATTGGTGCAAATGAGGTAAGAACTACTGGATGGGATTCTTTTCTTGCTAAAGTTTCTCTCATTAGAAGAAAACTATACATCCTTTTCTCAAATGGTTCAGAATTTGTGGATCAAAGTGGATGCTTTGCTAAACTTTTTTTTTTTTTAAGAAGTAGTAATGCATTAAAATATTTAAAACCATCATGAACGGGTATATTATCCATCAGAGGCTGTTTAATCCAAAGCCCATTGAATTCAAATGAAAAGACTTGGATTGACTTCAGTGGGCTTGTGGCTATTACAGATAGGACTATGAAAAGTGTGCCAGCCTGAAAATTCATAGAATGTGCACTTATGGTTCCAAAATGTAGCAAAAGCAGTTTTACTTTATTCTTTAATTTTCAAATACCCCAGCATTCTTTATTATGAGGGTAGAGTTGAAAAGGTATTTATTACTTTACAACGTATCTTTGAAAAGTATTCTCAGAAAAATTGGCCAGATTATCTCTGGTCTATTGCACATTCAGGCTGCAGAAAGGAGCCAAAGTTTGGGCAAAGCTGAACAGTTGAGAATTACCCCGGTGGTTAAAGCTGAGTTATTTGGTTCCTGCAACAATTGTATATCTTCACTTCACTTCTCCCACTGTCATATGGTGCATGATGGAACACAGTTGTGCTCTGCCAATTCTTAG
Organism: Chelonoidis abingdonii; assembly: GCF_003597395.2. Lineage (NCBI taxonomy): Eukaryota > Metazoa > Chordata > Testudines > Testudinidae > Chelonoidis > Chelonoidis abingdonii. The sequence goes on from NC_133770.1 coordinate 67,427,559, forward strand.
TTGTATATAGTTCCTTCAGAACCATAGTCGGTTGCCATAAATTAGAATAGGCCCTAGAATGCTCGAACTCATGTTGTGGTGGATGCAGATCAGCTCACAGACCCAGAGAGACATATTTGTGTCTCTGATGAATGCCCTCTCACTCCATCACCACCTTCTGCTCAAAGTGACTCTCATTGTAGGACCTGTGTTCTTGCCACCAAGAAAAAGGATTATCCCCCATCTCTTCCCCCCCCAAAATCAAATCTTTGTCTTCATTACCACTGCCTGAAAAAGGTTCTATAGTATTGATTTGAACAAAAGAGAATATATATTTTGATATTTATTTTTTATTTTTTTTAAAGGAAATTTTGAACACAGTAGAGCAGGAACTGCGCAGAGAGGTTGAGGATCTGAAGCTTCGTCTGCAGATGGCTGCTGACCATTATCGAGAAAAGTTCAAGGAATGCCAAAAGCTCCAAAAACAAGTGAATAAACTTGTAGACCAGACAGTAAGTAGCATTGGAGAATCCATTTGCTCTTCGTGACTTTTCAATGTTTGTTTGAAATTTGTTGTAGCGAAGAACAATGCATTTAAACAAGAATCAGAACATTGTGTGAGGAATGGTCAATGAATATAATACTTACTGTAGTAGAGCCAACTTATATCTATGATGTTGGATATAAGCTGTTGAAACCAAACATAGTATCCTAGTATTTGGTATATGTAGAAAGCTTATTGAGTTTGTGTGATGTTATAAATTGGATTATCTTCAGGGCATAGTATTCTTTTGCCGAGGCGTCTTCTCTCCCCAGCTGTGAAAGAGAGGAAACCGTGGCATTGCATTTTCATTCCTTCACTCACCTCCCCTGCAGAGAGGGTGAGAGAACTTGAGAGGGAGACTGTGGACAGAGATGGGTAAAGGGGTTTCATGCAGCAGCAGAACTGTGCACCTGCACCTCTTTTATGTGTGTGCTTGGTTGCTTATTTTATCTATATCGCTCTATCGATTATTGCAGAAGCTACTTAATTCATATCTGCTATTTCCTGTATCATACTGAAGGTCAATAGGGAATGAGGTATCATCCCATAATGTCTGTTGGTAAATGTCTGGTCCCTTGCCTGTGTCTTGGGGTATGGTATGTTGTGTGTATGTCGTGTATATCTGACACCCAGCTCAAATGTTAGCTTAAAAAAAAGGATCTATAGTATCCAAGATCTGTCTTTTATTAATTTACATCCATCCCAATTCCTAACGTAGATTCCAGTTTAAATTACAATATTAAATTTAAATTTTTAAAGTTGAGCAGATACTCTGTGGAGATTTCCATAATCTATTTTGTAAAATATTTTTTATAATTACTGTTTTTGCAAGAAAATTATTATAAAATATGGCATTTAAAAGCAGTAAACTGATCATATTTCAGAGTCAATGCAAAGATGCAGTGGAGATAGTATAAAGTGTATATTTTTTTAATCTTATCTCACCTTGACACCAGCAACTTTGATGAGCCCATTTCCAGGAGAAGATATAAAGCCACAGAAATACATTAGTTTGCTTTTGTGTTTTTTTTTCTTTTAAAAAAAAAAAAAGTGATGGTGTACAGTTATCCACTTCTTCAAAAAGTAGTGAACTGAGTTAAATTATAACATCTGTGTTCTCACAGTTGCACAATCATTGAAGCAGTTCATTGTAATTCTTGATGGATGTTTTCTTTGAATAAAGTACCAAAATTATTTTTTCATAAAGAAAACTGCAGGGAACCAACAGAAAGTGACAGATGCCTCAAACATTGAGACAGCTATTGCAGTCGTTACAGGTAAAAAGTTGACCACATCTCCAGGTATTAACAATGTAAACTTTTTTTTTAATGGTTTCTATTTGTTGGCCTCAAGTAGAGTATTAATTTGTGAAGTAATCTATAAAAGTACCTTGTATATAAACAACTAGCCCTTGGTGTTTGGATGCCCAATGGAAACCGATTAGAAATATGAACACCAGTTTGAGAGCCTGCTCCTGCAAATACTTGCACCCATAAATATTCTCTTTGGGTCTGCTGACATGAGTGAAGTTTACAAATGTAAGTGTTGGCAGGATGAGCCCTGAGTTGGTGTTTAAGATCAATTATTAAGATATATAACATGTTTTTTTTAAATTTTTGTTTAGCTAATAAACAGAATTTCAATAAAAAGAAATGTTTATAGTAACATAACATCTCTTCAGCCATGGCACAGTTACAGTTTAATATATCGCAAAATCCATGCTGGTAAAGTGTTCAGTTATCTGCAGAAAAGAACAGAACTATGTATCCTAATAATTTATAGACATTAATGATTTGCTAGAAAACACTTGACCTATGTTGTAATTTTCATGGACTATTAAGCTTCCCACACATCTAGCCTTCTAAGCATAAAGAAAGGAACATGTAATATGTCATAACACATACTGGAGAGAAAGTAAATGGTTGCAATTTTGTGACGTTTAGAGTATTAAGCATTTTTTCAAAAGGGTAAAATATATGTACCAATAATATTGTGCTCTGAGAATTAAGTTTATAAATGGTTTAATTTCTCAAAGGGAAGTTCAACTCTCCAAACACTTTGTGTGCTGTGGAATATTTTCTGATCAGCATGGGTATCCAAACTTTGCCCAGTTGAGGGCCTCATTGGCAAGAGCCTGATACAGCTGCCCTCATCTTAATATGCCTGTGGCCAGCAGAGATTGGGTCATGTACATGTTGTCTCCAAGATGCATATTAGTGTGTGTGACATTAGCAAGATTTGAACTGTCATGCACCCTTCATTCATTCCTGTTGTGCTGTGTTTATTTAAAAAACAAAGAACAAAAATTCATATTTTTTTTTCAATATTTGCAGCTAGCCCCATTTCACATGATATAGTTTCAGAGTTTGTGGTAAAGGAGCAAGCATGTGAAATGAACAAAGAAATTGCTGAGAAAACAGAGAAGTATAAGAAATGCAAGCAAATGTTATCAGTAAGTAAAGGGCTGCTTTGGAAAGTTGAACAGAAAGTAGCTACAGGGAATAAATCTCAAATGTTGAAATACTCTTCTCAGCTACTGAACTGTTTGTTCCCTTAATAGTCGTTCATATAGCACAGATGTGATCATAATAGAAACTTTATCATAAGCAAATATCTTCACAGTAGAATTTTAAGACCTCATTGTGTGGGTATTCTTTGCATGTTTGATTGTCTGCTATTTTTGGGTGGAAGTGGAATGTCGGTAATTTTATAAAGCAAATATTGGGGTGAGAACAACCTGAAATGGAAATCTCTGCAAAGAGATCTTCTTTGGAGGCAACTATTTAAATAAAGTGCATTCACTTGTTTCCATTAAGATCACCACCCTGTATTTCATGTTTTCACAAAATATTATGCTAATATGTTTGTTTACCATGGTGTGACATGTGCAAGGCAATTGCATTCATTACTTTCTGTGGCAGGGGGCGGGTCGCATTTGTGCTGGTTCATTACTGACTTGTGTTGGTCATTTGAATTACATGGGATGCTTTAAAGGAAACCTTTGCCTTTGACCTTCTGGATGAAAGTTGCTCTGGGTGTTTGCAAAGCTCGCTGGAATGGGTTTTTTATTGAAGTGGCTGTGAGACACCTTACAGAGTGGCAGGATGTTTTGAAGAGCAGGAGTAAAACTGTGTGTATACAAAAAAGCTAGAACAGATAAGGGGAGAGAAGAATAGCAGCTTGTTGAAGGCTCAAGAAGGAAAAGTATATTGGCCCTCATTGATATAGTTCCCCATACCCTTGTCCTCTTCCAAGCTTTATCACATAAATGGGGGCCTGTAAGCAATCCATGGGGAAGTCACCTGGCAATTGGCTAATTTCTGGGAAGCACTGAGTGTTGCATAGTCAGATAATTAAAAAAAAATAATTCCATAGATTTGTAAAATGTTAAATGATTCATCATGACTTATGTTATACTACTTTAGGATGAGAAAATGAAATGCAGTGTTTATGCTGATGAATTGGCCAAATTGGAGCTGAAATGGAAAGAACAAGTGAAAATCAGCGAGAGTGCAAAACTCCAGCTAGCAGCGATGGAGGACCAGTATAAAGTAAGCTTATTTGGCTACACATGGAATAGGAAGAGGCACAAAATAGAGCGTTGTGGAACCACACACAAATTTAATAAGCATTCTTTTAGAGAGAAAAAAAAACTCAATTTTTTTATCTCACCTATTGATGTTCATGTGGGATTTTTGAGGAGGAGCGTGGGCAGGCCTGAGAACAACACCATCAAAGTAGTTGGCCCCTCATCCATGCAAATACAAACCTGTTGGCAGGCTTCATCAGGTTCAGTATTTACCTCCCACTGCTAATCTCCTCCCTGGGAGAGATGTATCCCTTACCACTGTCATCACTCCTGCCCTTTCCCCTTGTTCCCTAGCCATGTATCTGAAGAAGAGTCCTTCTAATGTCCCACTGCTACCAGGTAAATGACACTGAATAAACACAAAGTGCTGAAAAATGCACACAGTAAAGAAACCGAAGTACATAGAGAAATATTTTTTGCTAAATTCATTCAACTGTAAAGGATGTTGCATGTAATTATAGTAGGTAAAATATTTTCAGACAGAAATATCATTTTAAATTGCTGAGTGTTTTGTGTGTTTACAGCATAATACATGGGGAAATTATATACATTCCGTAATCTAAGTGAAGCAAACTTTTTTTTCATGTAGGTTCAGCTGGCAGAAAAGGAGAGAACAATAAAAGAGCTGATATCACATTTGGAGGTCTTCACCAGTGAGAAGGTACTGTAACCATCAGATGTTATATTTAGTGGGCTCTGGTGCTTCATAGATTCCAAGGTCAGAAGGGACGACTATGATCCAACAGTCTGACCTCCTGTAATAACACAGACCACTGAACTTCCCCAAAATAATTCCTAGAGTGTATCTTCTAGAAAAAAATTCAGTCTTGATTTAGAAAATGTCAGTGATGAAGTATCAACTGTGACCTTTGGAAAATTATTTCAGTGGTTAATTACCACCACTGTCCAAAAAAAAAAAAAAAAAAAAAAAAAAAAAATTCCCTTATTTCTAGTCTGAATTTATCTAACTTCAACTTCCAGGCTTTGGATCATTTTATACCTTTCTCTGCTAGATTGCAGAGACCACTGTTAAATATTTTTTCCCCATGTAGATAATTATAGACTGGAATCAAGTCACCGCATAATCTTCTCTATGTTAAACGAAGTAGATTGAGCTGCTTGAATCTCTTTCCGTAAGGCACTTTTTCTAATCCTTCAATCATTCTCATGGCTCTTCTCTAAACCCTCTCCAATTTATCAACAATCCTTCAATTGTGGGCACCAGAACAGGCATAGTATTCCACCAAAAAGAACAGGAGTACTTGTGGCATCTTAGAAACTAACAAATTTGTACCAGTGCCAAATATAGAAGTGAAATAACCTCTCTACTTTTACTCAAGATTCCCCTGGTTATGCATGCCAGGATTGCATTAGCTCTTCTGGCCACAGTGTCATATTGGGAGCTGATTATCCACCACGACCCCTAAATCTTTTTCAGAACCATTGCTTCTGCAGATAGTCCCCCATTCTGTAAATATGGCCTGCATTCTTTTGTTCTTAGATGTGTACATTTCACCTTATTAAAAAGACATGTTGTTTGCTTGCATCCAGTTTACCAGGTGATCCAGATTGCTCTGAATGAGTGACATGTCCTCTTCATTATTTACTGCTTCCCTAATTTTTGTGTCATCTGCAAACTTTATCAGTAATGAGTTCTATTTGCAAAATGTTGACTAGCAGAGGGTCAAGAATGGATTCCTGCGGTTCCCCTCTGGAAACACACTTACTTGATTCCCTGTTTACAGTTATATTTTGAGATCATCAAAAGAAAATCAAGTTAGTTTGACAAGATATATTTTCCATAAACCTATTTTGATTTGCATTAATTACATTATCCTCCTTTAATTCTTTATTAACTGAGTCCCAAATCAGCTGCTTTGTTATCTTGTCTGGGATTGAGGGTAGGCTGATAGGACTATAATTACCTGAGACATCTTGTTTGGCACAACATTCTTTCTTCCAAACTTCTGGAACTTCTTCAGTGCGCCACGATTTGTTGAAAATGAACATTAATGGTTCAGTGAGTTCCTCAGCCAGCTCTTTTCAAACTCTTGGATGCAAGCTATCTGGACCTGATGATTTAAAAATGTCTGACTCTAGTAGCATCTGTCTAACATCTTCTAGAGATACTATTGGTATGAAAGTGTTATCACAATGTGGTGAGACTATATCATCTATTTTCCCCCCAAATACTGAACCGAAATTTTTATTGAATTTTTTTGCCTTTTCTGCATTATTATTGATAATTCTACTGTTTCTATCTAGTAATGGACCAGTGCTAGTGTCAAAATTCTTTTTGTTCTTTATATAGTTAAAAACTCCCTATTGTCCTTAACTCTTCTGGCCATAGATTTCTCTGTATGTCCCTTTGCTTCCCTTAATTAGTTTTCTACAGTTTCTTCTGATTTGTATTCATTACTGTCAGCTTCCCCTTTCTTTCAGTTTTTATAGCTGCCTTCACTTCCTCTCTAAACCAGATTGGTTTTATTTCACCAGCACTGTGTTCTTCCTCAGCTGTGGGATTGTAGCTTTTTGGGGATGTAGTAAGGTGTTCTTAAACTACTCCCAATTATCATTCAGATTTTTCAGATTAAATTCTTCTTCCAAGCTGTTGTTTTTAGCTAACAGTTGTTTTTAGCTTTGTGAAAGTGGCCCTATTAAAGCACCAAGTATATACACTAGTCTAGAATTTATTCTGTTTTCAAATTCTAAATGTGATCAAGTCATGATAACTTGTACCTAAGGTACCATTAATTTTTAGTAGGGCTGTCAATCACATGTGTTTAGCGCCAAACAAATGAACGCTTTTTTTCTTTTTTTTAAAACAAGCATTAATTATACATCTCTGGAGATGGGACTCGGTTGCTAGGTAGGGAGGGAGGCGCCTGGTGCGGTAGCAAGCAGGAGGCAGCTGGGGACAAGAGGCACTGTATTATCCAGTCCAGAGGTGCACATTACTGAAATGCCTCCTGACTCCTCTGAGTCAGTCTTGTGCCCACTCCCTCAGGGTTAATCTATTTATTTGTTTTACATGAGGGAAGGCGGAAGGGCAATTGCCAGCAGCTGTGAGGATGTGAAGCGGGGAAAGGGCGCTTTGGAGCCTTTGCCACAGGAATCCCCATCTCCCCGGGTGACTCTAGCGGTCTCCCCTCCTCACTCCTGTACTAATCGATCGTGACCCTGTCCAGTAGTCTGTAAATAAGAAGTGGGCAGCATTATCTCCCGTAAATGTAGTTGAACAAGAAGTAAGACTGAGTAGACTTGTAGGCTCTAAAGCAGTGGTGGGCAGTCTGTGGGCTGCACGTGGCCTGTCGGGGTAATCCATTGGCGGGCCGCGAGACAGTTGGTTCACACTGGTATGGCCGGCCAAAGGGAGTTGCAGGAAGCAGCGGCCAGCATGTCCGTGCAGCCCATGCCGCTTCTCACAGCTCCCATTGGTTGGGATCAGTGAACCACGGCCACTGGAAGCTGCAGGTGGCTGTGCCTGCAGACAGTCAATGTAAACAAACTGTCTCGTGGCGCGCCAGCGGGTTACCCTGACGGGCTGGGTGCGGGCCATAGGTTGCCCACCACTCTGCTAAAGTTTTATATTTTATTTTTGAGTACAGTTATGTTTTTTTTTAAAAAAAAAAAAGTGCAATCATAGATTTTTTTTTTTTATTTGTCATATTTGCCTGAGGAGAACTGAAAAATACTATTTACCTTTTTTCAATGCAAATATTTGTAATAAAAAATAATATAAAGTGAGCACTGTACATTTTGTATTCTGTGTTGTAATTTAAATCAATATATTTGAAAATGTAAAAACATCCAAAATAAATGGTATTCTATTATTTAAATATATGGTATTTTATTACTGTTTAACAGTGTGATTAAAACTGTGATTAATCACAACTGTTTTTTAATCTTGTGATTAATCACAATTAATTTTTGTAATCATTTTACAGCCCTAATTTTTAGTTCTGTGATCAGTTCCTCTTTATCTGTTAGGACAAATTGTAACACTTCTTGAGTTAGGAAACTGTCATCTATAATGTTTAGAAATACCAAGGATTTTTTTTAGTACTGGCAGCATGATACCTCCAGCATATGTCACTCAAATTGAAGTCCTCCCATGATCACAGTTTTTTTCTTATACATAGATGCATAAAGAGGTGGTCATCCTGTTCCCTACTGTTGTTTGGTGGTCTGTAGCAGACACCAACTACTACCCTGTCTTGTGCTTTAAGTGTTAGGACATTAAGCCAAAGCATGTAAGATGATTTTATTCCTAGTTATCAATGACTTGGAAACAGGTAATGCCTCTTGACATAGAGTGCCGCCACTCCTCCTCTTTTGCCCACTTGATCCTTCCTAAAATCAATGGTTATAACCTATTTAACGTTCCATCATGTGAATCATCCCACTAGGTTTCAGTAATACCAACCAGATCAAATTTCTCTCCATAAATTAACAGTTCCAGTTCCTCTTGTTTGTTACCCAGATTCCTAGTATTGGTGTTTAGGCAATTCAAGAATTTCTTCTCTCCATATCCTTTGATTTCTTGATTTTGTTCTCAACATCCCAATTTTGTGGAGAGTGCAAATCTTTCCTCTTTTTACTGTCTCCCCTTTTGTTATTAGTTTAATTCCTTCCTGACTACTCTAGCCAGCCTTGATTAATTTGTTTTAAAGAGATACAGTGGGGAACAGTATATAAAGAGACCACTCATAAAACATGTAAAGGTAAATTTTAAAATACAATAAATATGAATTAACTGATTTTTAAATAATAAAAAATAATTTAATGGTGAGATTTCTATAAATAACTTCCATATTTATCAAAAAATAAGAATCCCAGAACGAAACAACAAATAGTGAAACATCAAAACATCTGACTTGATATTTGGAAATACTATGTTTAGAAATAATTTTTTTGTGCTCTAATAGAATTCCAGAACATTTTAATCATATGCTGCATTTAATCTAATGAAATTTGTAAGGCAGAATCTTTTCATATACTGGCTGTTTTGTTTAGTATTAACTGTTATCCATATACTTAACAGAATTCTTTCTTTTTTTTTCTTAGAAATTGGGATAAGTGGGTGTGTCAAATTCTAATCAGAGATCTAAGAAGAACAGTGCATATTCATATATAGTTTGATAAGTTATTTCCACTGTTTCGTAAGGATTGTTTCTGTTTATAACCAGACATGCATTCACTACCATTGTTGATTATTCCCACAAGCAGCCAGTAAGAGAACAGATTGACGGATGTTACAGTGTGGTAATGATCCCCTCAGAGTTGTAGTTTATCTAAAAGGACATTTGTATACCTTCTAATGCCATTCCAGATTTTTAAATAAGTGTTTGAAAAGGAACTGCCACTTTTTCCAAAGCTGGCTTTCTCATCAAGTTCAGTATGTGTATGATTAAAACTAAAGAAATCCATGCTGAATATTACAGATGATGTTCTAATGCTGAAAGTATCTTCAGTGTTTTGCAGGGCGATTATTAATAGGTGTTCTTATTCTACTTCCCAATACAGTGTCTTAATCACAGTATGATAATTTTTGCAAGGCATTGCTAATGGAGAGAGTAATGTTTATTAAAATATGTAAGTACATTCATTCCATGTTATACGAATAAACCAAGATGGAAGAGAGGATACACATGAGCGGAATTCAGCACAGCTGTTTTATTTAATAAACAGTGACTTCAAGTAATTTCAGTATAGAGTAAACTAGTTGGAAAATAAGAATATTTAACTTTTTTTTTTTTTTCCCCAAAAGCAACCAAAAATGCTGTTGATACTCTTTTTCATACAACGGAATAGCCAAATACATTGATGGTTTTCTTTTTTTAAATAAGTCTGTACCATATTTCTCTAATTCATAGAAAAGCTAAGTGAATGTCAGGATTTTGATACAGCTATTTATCTGGAGGGAATCATTTTTAGCTGGAGGGAATCATTTTAAATAACACAAGGAGGAGTGCAACTATAAAAATATTGTATGAAGCTTATAAAAGCTTGTAATGTAAATATCTATAAATTTGCTAGAACAATTCCAAGGAAGAATCAAAGTGCTCTGCTAGACTGAAACCATGATTTAAAAGGTTAAGCATAGTATAGTAAACAGCTTTTCAATTTATACTCCATTATCAGTGTTTGTTTATAAATGTCACTAAACATAGCATGCTAAAAATGTTCATTTGTAGTCTCTTCAAACCTATAAAATTACTTAGTTTCTGTTTTATTTACATACTTGTATAGCCTTTGATTTTTTTTAATCAGTCTCTACCCTAGCAATCCAGCTTATGGCTAAGACTATTTTATAGCACCTTTTACAAGCACTTTGATGTACATTCTATTTTAATCTTAGGTGATGCTGGAATTAAAGTATTAAGTGCCATCATGTTTTTAGCAAAAATGTTTCCATATTGTAGAAAAAAAACTATAAGCATATGGGACATTTCCACTTTCAGAAAGTGTCTCAGAGTTTTAGAAAGTAGACACTGCATTTTGAACTTCTTTTGATTGCTCCTTGGGGTTTATAAACAAACAACCTACAAATTGTGGGACAGAAAAAGTTGGGACAGCTTCTGACTTTTTCTCCGGTTACATTGTTTTGTTTCTTCTCTAGTTTGAAATGGGTGGAATAAAGGCCCATCCATCTTAAAATTCTTCTCTTACTGAAAGCAAGAAACTTTAACCCAGTGGGCCAGAACCTCTGCTGGTATAAACTGGGATAGCTTCATTTAAGTCAACAGAGCTACCCCGATGTATACCAGCAGATGATCCAGCTCAATATATCTAGTAAGTTTTTATACATCTATTAAAAGAGAAATATTTTTAGAGTATTGCATCAAGCGTGTATCTGATTTCTGCATAATCAGTGTGTTCCTAAATTATAGTGCAGTGGTTCCCAAACTTGTTCCGCCGCTTGTGCAGGGAAAGCCGCTGGTGGGTCGGGCTGGTTTGTTTGCCTGCTGCGTCCGCAGGTTCAGCTGATCGCGGGTCCCAGTGGCCGCGGTTCGCTGCTCCAGAGAATGGGAGCTGCTGGAGTGCGGGCCGAAGGACGTACTGGCCGCTGCTTCCAGCAGTTCCCCTTTGCCTGGAGCTCCCATTGGCCAGTGGGAGCTGCGATTGGCTGAACCTGCGGACGCGGCAGGTAAACAAACCGGCCCGGCCTGCCAGGGGTTTTCCCTGCAGAAGCGGCAGAACAAATTTGGGAACCACTGTTAGTGTTTTTGAGATAAAACAGGAATTTTATTTGTGAATTGTTCACAATATGCACATCATCTCAGTTATAAGGAGGGATCAGGTCAAAGTAGCAGAGCCTCTGTGTTTTATAACTGGTTTTTTTATTTGCTTTGTAAAAGTAGATATTTGTATGAATAATATTGGTGATTTGGCTTTTTTATTGAGTTTGCAACTATTGATGATAGAACTTCAAAATAAAATTTCTTACAAATAAGTTATCAATATATTTAATAATGTAACAAAAACTTGGAGTTACTTAGTCAAGTCATGAAAGGTGGATCTGAAAATTGGCAGATAAATATTGGAATTATTTTTTAAAAATTGAAGCTTTTAATTAAACTATTTAATCAGAATTTAAAACATTTGATAATTTGACTCCATGTGTTAATTACATTTTAAAACTTTTTGTTAATTAGGAACTTGGCAGGAATCCAGAAAATCAAGCTGAAAGGATAACTAAGGGACAGATTTCTCAGCAAGATTTACATTTTCTCAGTCCATACTCAGAGGAGAGTGGACTGGTTCCTGCAGTGCCAAGTAGACTACCAGTACTGCAGTTTGGAAACCCTTATGCAATCCAGGAAACAAGAGGTTTGTAAAGTTTTATTTTCCTCGGCTTTCTTTTGTCTCACAATTTGAAAATAATGGTGCCATTTTATTTATGTAGAGACAGGACTGGACTGTCTATATCCTGGCATATAATATGTTTGTCGGAAATGGCTGGATTCATTAATAAGTCTGTCGACTCTAGTCACTAAAAGGAAAACTTTCAAGAGGACACAAGAACAATGGTGTTCTCACACCAAAGTTTGTTTTAGTTCTGCATTCTGTTTACCAGATTTTGGGCTTTGGTTGAGAACTCCTAGTTTTATTAAATCTAAACTGAAAACATTTGAAATTTTGATTTCATTATTATTTTGATATGACAAAAAGTGTACTAATTGTACTGAACAGAACTTTTTATACAAAATAAGAGGCCTGTTCTTCTAATTTTTATTTCAGATGGAGCAGATGGTGCTTTTTATCCTGAGGAGCTTCAAAGGCTGCCTGTAAGGACTTCCTCTTGGGAACTGGAAGACAATGTAGTCTGCAGTCAGCCTGCTCGCAACCTTAGTCGGCCTGATGGTCTGGAAGACCCCGAGGATAGCAATGTAAGTTAGCTTACTTGTTGTTTTTTTCCCTTCATTTATTAATCAGCATCCAGGAGCTAACAATTGCTTGGCTATAGTGAGCATTTAAAAATTCTGATATGCTTAAGCATATCAGAACTGAAGTTTTATTGAAAAATATCTGATGAGCACTATTTAAGGTGAACAGTTTGCACACAAAATGATGAAAATTCAAGTTATAGAAATCTCTTTTGAATTCTAATACCAGTTTATTTTGGTTTTGGAGTCATAGCCTCTGATTGCTTTAATATTTAAAAAGAAAAAAGTTAACTTATTTCAAGTCATATTGCTATTTCAATATTTAACCATATTCCTGTTCCTTAACATTACATACATAGCCTTTCTTGTGGAACACAGATGTTTTTAATTCTCTCACCAGTGTATGAAAACTTAATTGAAACTGAAGGCAAAACAAAAGCTGGAGGATTATGTTACCAGTGTTTCTGAATTAAATGTCTAGCATATAGTTTAATGCAAGGTGTACATTTATGAAGACAGATTTGCAAGAGATACAGAATCAAAGAAATATTTAAACAGAATGAAAATATTAAACATTGAAACAATTTCCATTTTGGCCTTTTCAACCACCAAAAGTTTGAAGTGGCAGAGACTCTTGTCTGTCATCTAAAACAGGGTAAAGTAAAAATGGTATTGTTTGCTAATATATTTTCCAGGACTTCATAGTGTGACACTTTCTCTGCAGGGGTGTGGAGGGGAACGGAATTGCATTCCTCCTCCCCTCTTCCCCCCACGCCACCGGTTTCTTTCAGGGTGGGAGTCAGGCTGAGCACAGCTGAAGGGGATGTGCCTGGGAAAGGCACCAGTACCTAGTGCCCTTGCTGAGCCCCCCTAGGAGGTGCCTGGAGCAGGGAAGAGAGACAGAGATGGCAGCACAGCTCCCCCAGAGGGGGTGTGGGGAAGACCTCTGAGTTCTGTCCCTTCCTTGCCTGCAACTGCAGTTACCTGCTTGGCAGTCAGTGTACAGAGCCCGCTCTGGCCCACAGCAGGGAGACAATGGGAGAAGTAAGTGGGGAGTGAGGGAAAGGTGGTGCCGGCTTGGAAGGGTGTGGGGGGCGCAGGGGTAGTGGAAAAGGGGCCAGAGGTGACACATGGAGCGGTCATGTGTCCCTCCCCCTTAAATTGTGCCGCTCCCCCTCACCCTCATCAAGAGTTATGGGTCATCTCTGTTTCTCAGAGTGACCAGGACTGAGAGTCACCTTGTTATCCTCCTGCCTCCAGTAAGAGGAAGATTTGCTTGTGCTTAACTGAGTATTGGTTTGCCAACACCACCCAAACAATCTCCTCAGGGCTCTGCTACCCCTTACTTTGTCTTGTAAGTTAACAGGGGAGACTCCAGCGGGTCGTACTGAAGGGTGAATTGTCAGGCTGGAAGGAGGTTACTAGTGGAGTCCCTCAAGGATCGGTTTTGGGACCGATCTTATTTAACCTTTTTGTTACTGACCTTGGCACAAAGAGCG
>NC_133770.1:67442911-67479015 GCF_003597395.2 Chelonoidis abingdonii
AAAATGCCTAGAGCCGCCCCTGCCACTAGTACTGGCTCGTACTGCTGACTTTAAATCGCTACTGCAGCAGCACTTTAAGGACCCTGCCACAGCAGCACTTCAATGTCATTGCCCCTTTTGCCCCCACTGGCCGCTGACGGGGGGCAAAAGAAGAAGCTGCCCCAGCTGCTGCTACTGCCTCAGGCCCTTTAAATCATCGCTGGAGACCCAGGTGGCATGGGGTAGGCAGCGCAGATGGGTTGGGTGGGGATGCTGACCCCAGGCCTGCCCGTTCCGGGCAGGCCAGAGCTGGCCCCATACCAGTAAGAGCTCTGTTTTACTTTCACCGCAGCCCCCACTGCATGCACCTCTTCCAGCAACCCCAACTGTACCTCCCCCAGCTCCTCCTCCCCCAAATTTTCCAACTTGTACCCCAACCACGGGCAGTGTTCTGTTTTTGGGGATCTGAAATATGGTAACCCTACGGAAAGCACCATTCTGTGTTATCAATGCTTCTTATCAAAGGCTAAAATTTAAGAGATCGTAAATAAGGATAATGAAAACAAAAATTAGAACACAAACCTGGGTCTGTGTTTATCAACAGTTACTTTTTCTATGTAGTTAAGTAGATTTCCCCCAAGGATTCAGTCTAGCTGGTTTTCACTGACCCAGGATCCAAGAGTTCATGAACACCTTCCACTCTTTGTTTCCTCAGTGAATGGATAACCAACTGTCTTTTTGCTTCTCCTGATTGGCTCCAAGTTGCCTTCACATCCTCTTGTTGACTATATGCAAAACAGTGCTTCCATTGTATTGGCTTACAATGCTTAATCTACATGTGAACCAAGGCAAATAGGTGAATCTACATCTCCTTGTCTGGTGTAACTGGTTGTCCACCTTGCCTGGGACAGATTTTCAAAGATGTTTTCAGTACATACACAACCTTTTAAAGAACAGGAATACTTGTGGCACCTGAGGGTATGGCTACACTTGAAACTTCAAAGCGCTGCCGCGGCAGCGCTTTGAAGTGCGAGTGTGGTCGCAGCGCCAGCGCTGGGAACTCTCCCAGCGCTGCAAGTACGCCACATCCTGATGGGGTTTAGCTTGCAGCGCTGTTTACACTGGTGCTTTACAGCGCTGTATCTTGCAGTGCTCACGGGGGTGTTTTTTTCACACCCCTGAGCGGGAAAGTTGCAGCGCTGTAAAGCGCCAAGGCCTTAGAGACTAACACATTTATTTGAACATGAGCCCAAGAAAGCTTATGTTCAAATAAATTTGTTAGTCTCTAAGGTGCCACAAGTATTCCTGTTCTTTTTGCGGATACAGACTGACACAGCTACTATTCTGAAACCTTTTAAATATCCATCCTTTCATCCATCTTACAACTATTATGAGACTCAGTATGACATAAACTTTTATTAGATACCTCACTTGACCCTCCTTGGATAAATAAAGTACTATGAAAGCAATGTGTTGGATCTACTGAGTTTATCAGGCTTGTCAGGAGCTAGTGTTACTGTTGGCATTGAGGAGTTTTTAGGGTCAAACATATCTTCTAAGGGATGTTAGGAATCCTTTATTTTTTTGTTTTATTTGGTTAGCTCAGATACTCTTGTATAAAAAAAAGAAAAATGGAGGCTAGTGAACTGGTTTATGAAGAAAACTGTACCTAAACTATATATGTATGTTTTAATTTGAACAGTTTTTTTTTTACTGTTTTACTGTTTCTAGATGCTCTTGCTACTTTAAGAAATATTTCAGAAATAGTTTTCTACAAAGCATTGTGCTCTTTGCAAGTACTGTGGTATCATGACCTGTTTCTCATTTAGTCTAGTTTGCCACATTTAATTGCTATTAACCTTTGCAGAAACTGATCTGTGTTCAGACAGGCATGATTTTAGCCTTGGTGCTCAGCACCTATAATGGAGAAAAATGTATTTCTTCCTCCTGCCTTTTGAACCGTATGTCCATTATTGTGAATAATTAGGGAAACTGTCAGAACTATTGCAGCCTATTTAAGGTCTAGAATATCAGTTTTGTGCTGTTGCCCACCTTTTCTTCACATTTTGCATATTTAATCTGATCATTCTTGGCATAGACATTACTTATGACAAGCGCTTCTCTTCTTGAGTCATCTGCTGCAGTTTAATTAGCAGAGTGTTCTTCCTGATCTATGTGTTTTGCCCTTTCGCAAACCCCAGAGAAACAGTGCTAGAGTCTTGTGCTCATTTGCTGACACAGCTTAGATTTTGTAATGAGATGGAAGGAACCTAATATGCTCAAATAGGAAACAACTTCAGGTAAATGTGTCAAGAAGATACTACTTTTCTCACATCAAATAGCAATTTATATTTTAATATACTATAAGAATTGATATTCTTCCTGTCAAATGAAAATAGACTGAGAATGGTAAAACATAATTAGTTTCCAAATGAGAGAGAGGAGGATATATGTGAATAAATCAAAATTCTTCTTTGAGTGCTTGCTCACATCCATTCTGTTATAGGTTCCATTGTAGTTGTGTGTGCTTGACACATGCACAGGTGTCGGAAGTTTTTCCCTCAGTGTATCTGTAGGGGACCAGCTCTGGCGCCCTCTGGAGTGGCGTGTATATGCATTGGTATAAGGGACACAGCTGGTTCCCCCTCCATCAGTTCCTTCTTACTGTCTGTGACGGTGCTGGAACATCTCCTTGCCTCCGCAAGCTTTCCTAGCTCAACTGTACCTAGTAGCGAATTTGTTGTATATAGTTGTTAAAGTTGTATAGTTAATAGCTTCCTTAGTGTAAAGTTAGAATTAGTTAGTCCCGTACGGGACTTAGCCTAGGGCTGGCACATGCCCTGGTCCTCGGGCTTCAAGCCTCGTGACTGCTGCAAAAAATCTATGCCACTCAGTGGTCCTTACAGAAGCTGCCTGAAGTGTTTAGGGGAAACCCGCATGAGCAACAAGTGTTGCATTTGCAAGAGCTTCAGGCCGCGGACCAAAAAGGAGCAGGACATTAGTCTTTGAGCGCTCCTTATGGAGTCAGCCCTCGCACCATCCTTGAAGCTGATGAGATTGGTTTCTACTTCAAGCACCAATGGCCTTGGTGCAGAGCATGCTGCTGACACCAACTGCTGAGCAGCACTGATCCCCATCCCGAGTACTGGCTGAAAAAGCAAAGAAGGGCCAGGAGACGGTGTTCTCATACATCTCGTAAAGGGAGGGAGAGAGCCGGAGGAGAGCAAAGACCCACATAGGGTGGCTCTTCCCCTCAGGACAGTGGCCAGGCTCCAGCTCCCATTGAGCTGTTGAGCCCCATATCCAGACCTGCTCATCATTCTGGGAAGTAACAGAGGCACTCTGCATGTAGTGGTGCCGTCCACGCCTGCCAGTGAAGTGCCCTGTTCAAGGGGTAAACCTGCCCCGGGACCCTTCCAGTGGTCTCAGTGCGGCACCTCTCACCGTTGCAGGGGGCACCCTGCCAGCACTCACTTGAACAGCGCCACCAGTCCCTGGATGGGAGTTGGCTTACTTGCTAGAGTTCCTGGTGTCGGTCCCTGGCCTCCAGGCAGTGTTTCTCGGAGTCCTGGCGTTAATTGCCAGTTGTCTGGTGCAGAACTGCAGAGGCCCATCACCAGTCTCCAGAGTCTCAGAGCTGGGAGCATCCAAGTCAGTCTCCCAGTCCTTGGCACTGCTCTGGCAGGTCAAGAAGCTGGTCATTGGAGTCCCATCACTGGTCTCTGGATTGCCAGTATGGATCACCGCGAGCATGTCAGTGGTCTCCGAGACAGCAACCCTCTTGCTCTTGGTCCTGGTCTACGGAGTGGCAAAGTGTGAGGCATTGATCGCCAGGGTATTGTTGGTGATCCACCAGTCACCGGAGTCACGGCATTGAGAGCAATCCTCCTGGTGGAGGGCCGCAGAGAGAGCCGACAGGAATGGGGTAGACAGGTGGCCTCGGTACTGTTCCCCCAGAGAAGTCTCTCCCTCCTTGGGCTCTGACAGTGAGGAGGAAGTATGTAGAGCCGAGGAGGAAGACCTGCCTGCAAGCCAAGGTCACCCACCGGGGACATTGGCATTCCCTTCTGGGCCACCAGTGGCCGGCTGGCCTCCAGGCAACTATGGAACCCCTGGGGGTTTCCCCAATCATCGCAGGGGCCTTGGTTGGTCTCAGGGACATCTGAAAGATAGTTGGCGACCTCATCATAGATAGCTCTGCCACCTCGTCATCTTTGCCAGATGAGACGAAAGCAGGGGCTTCTCATGCAGTCCCCCAAGATGGTGCAAGGGCCCACCAAGAGCTTTTGAAGAGGGTGGCATCAAATTGGGGCTGGAAGCTGAGGAGCTGGGAGAGCCCTCAGATTCCCTGTTCAATGTATTAAGTGCGCCTCCAGGTTGGCATTGCTAGTACACGAGGGAGTGGTGAAACTACTTAAGGCCCTGTGGCAGACACCCTCCTCCCTGCCCCCCATGTCTGTGCGGGTGGAAAGAAAGTACTGTTTCACTTCTAAGGTTTTTGAATATCTTTATACCCATCCTGCCCCATACTCACTGGTTATGTCCGCAGCCAATGAGCACAATAGACAAGGCCAATCGGGGTTGACGCCTAAGAAAAAGGAGGCAAAGAGGCTCAGTCTTCTGCCTCCAGCTGAGAGTGCCCAACCATCAGGCCTTGCTTGGCTGCTGTGATTTTAGTACACCTCTACCTCGATATAATGCTGTCCTTGGGAGCCAAAAAAATCTTACTGCGTTATAGATGAAACTGTGTTATGTTGAACTTGCTTTGATCCACCGAAGTGCACAGCCCTGCCCCCCCAGAGACTGCTTTACCACATTATATCCGAATTTGTGTTATATTAGGTGGTGTTATATCGAGGTAGCGGTGTATTTGGGAGTCCATTGGTAAGTTCATGGACTCGCTGCCAGAGGAGTCCAGGAAGGAATTCCCGGCTATTCTCAATGAAGGCAGGACTGGCCAGGGCAGCCCTCCAAGCAGTCTCAGATGCAGCAGATTCTGCGGCCCAGACCGTGGCTTTGGCTATTTCTAGGAGGCATGCATCCTGGTTGCAGTCGTCGGGCCTGTCGGTGGAGGTTCAGCAGTCCATCCAGGACCTCCCATTCCATGGCCTGGCACTGTTCTGGGAACAGACAGTAAATTACATGGCCTAAAAGACACTAGGACTACCTTGCGCTCTGTGGGCCTTTACACGCCCCCAGGGCCTGAGAGGAAGCGTTTTAAGCCGCAGCAGTCCTGCAGGTTCAGGTCCAACCTCAACCAGAGCCCTTCCAAAAGAAGGGCAAAGGCTATAAGTGCCAGCAGACCATCAGCCAGCCCTCTCAGCTCACTCGAGCTCTACCCGCAACCAACCAGGTAATAAGCAGGCATTTTGAGGGTGCGCTCGAGAGCGACCTTCCAGACTGTGTCCTGGATCCAGCACTCCTTCTTTTTTCCAACTGTAAATAGTGGCAGGGAGGAGAAGACAATACCTGAGTTGCGTGTGCATGTATGAAATTAAATGGCTTTGTCTGGGAAACAGAATGGTGCAAGCCCACAAACCAGGAGGACAGTGTTTGAATTTCAGCCTGTAAATGTGATAGAAGATAGTTGTCTGACCACGTTATAGCCTTTCCAGTCTCACCCCAGAACTGCTTATCTTGAGAAACAAAGTAAAGAGCTTGAAAGAATTGTAGTAGTCCTGATAGTAAATAAGAGTGCTCATTCTGACAGTATTCTAGATAAAGGAGACTTATAGCTAAGAAGGGTGGGAAAAAATTCATGGTCAACCTTATCGTCTGTGTTAGAGACTGATAGAAGAAGTTGCATAGGCAGTCAAAGCAACTGACAATATCCTTTCCCCTCCTCCCTGAATTTCTGTGTGATTCTAGCCGCTTAAACCAAACTTTATACAAGTGGTTACTAATTATGTTTCTCATTTTCTGAGTGTCCAGCTTGATACCATGGGGTCTGATTTGCAGAACTGCTGAGTACTCACAGCTGCAACTTAAGTCAATGGAGCTCTGCTTTGAATGTATTTATAAAATCTTATATAATGCTGATTTAGGATCTGATTTTTCGGAGTAGATGTATCAAATTGGGCACTTAAAATTAGAGGAAACTTTTGACCCAAATCTCTGTCCCTCAGTTCCCCTCTGTAAAATGGAGATTATTCCCTCTCACCTCAGAGGGGTGTTCTGCAGAAAAATAAAATGTTTGTGAAGCACTTGAATGCTATAGTGAAAAGTGCCCTAGAAACACTCCCGCGTGGCGTTTGAATAATATGCAGTAAAGTCATGAGGCCACACACTGAACAATAAAAAGAACAGGAGTACTTGTGACACCTTAGAGACTAACAAATTTATTTGAGCATAAGCTTTTGTGGGCAACAGCCCACTTCATTGGATGCATGCAATGGAAAATACAGTAGAAAGATTATGTATGTATACACACACACACAGAGAACATGAAACAATGGGTGTTACACACATTCTAACGAGAATGATCAGTTAAGGTGAGCTATTACCAGCAGAGGAGAGAGAAACTTTTTGTAGTGGTAATCAAAATGGTCCATTTGCAGCAGTTGATAGGAAGGTTTGAGGAACAGTGTGTATGTATGGGGGGAATAAACATGGGGAAATAGTTTTACTTTGTGTAATGACCCATCCACTCCCAGTCTTAATTCAAGCCTAATGTAATGGTGTTCATTTTGCAAATTAATTCCAATTCAGCAGTCTCTCATTGGAATCTGTTTTTGACGTTTTTTTTGTTATAATATTGTGACTTTTAGGTCTGTAATCGAGTGACCAGGGAGATTGAAGTGTTCTCCGACTGGTTTTTGAATGTTATAATTCTTGACGTCTGATTGGTGTCCATTTATTCTTTCATGTAAAGACTGTCTGGTTTGGCCAATGTACACGGCAGAGGGACATTGCTGGCACATGATTGCATATCACATTGGTTGATGTGCAGGTGAATGAGGCTCTGATAGTGCGGCTGATGTGATTAGGTCCTATGATGGTGTCCCCTGAATAGATATGTGGACAGAGTTGGCAACGGGCTTTGTTGCAAGGATAGGTTCCTGGGTCAGTGTTTTTGTTGTGTGGTCTAGGGTTGCTGGTGAGGATTTGCTTCAGGTTGGGAGGCTGTCTGTAAGCAAGGGCTGGCCTGTCTCCCAAGATCTGTGAGAGTGATGGATTGTCCTTCAGGATTGGTTGTACATCCTTGATGATGCGCTGGAGAGGTTTTAGTTGGGGGCTGAAGGTGATGGCTAGTGGCGTTCTGTTACTTTCTTTGTTGGGTCTGTCCTGTAGGAGGTGACTTCTGGGTACTCTTCTGGCTCTGTCAATCTGTTTCTTCATTTCAGCAGGTGGGTATTGTAGTTGTAAGAATGCTTGATAGAGATCTTGTAGGTGTTTTTCTCTGAGGAGCTGGAGCAAATGCGATTGTATCGTAGAGTTTGGCTGTAGACAGTGAATTGTGTGGTGTGGTATGGATGAAAGCTGGAGGCATGTAGGTAAGTATAGTGGTCAGTAGGTTTCCGGTATAGGGTGGTGTTTATGTGACCATCACTTATTAGCACTGTAGCGTCCAGGAAGTGGATCTCTTGTGTGGACTGGTCCAGACTGAGGTTGATGGTGGGGTGGAAATTGTTGAAATCATGGTGGAATTCCTCCAGGCCTTCTTTTCCATGGGTCCAGATGATGATGATGTCATCAGTGTAGCACAAGTAGAGCAGGGGCGTTGGGGGACGAGAACTGAGGAAGCGTTGTTCTAAGTCAGCCATAAAAATGTTGGCATACTGTGGGGCCATGCAGGTACCCATAGCAGTGAAGGTATATGTTGTCCCCAAATGTGAAATAGTTCTGGGTGAGGACAAAGTCTCAAAGTTCTGCCACCAGATTTGCCGTGACATTATCGAGGATACTGTTCCTGATGACTTGTAGTCCATCTTTGTGTGGACTGTTGTTGTAGAAGGCTTCTACATCCATAGTGGCCAGGATGGTGTTTTCTGAAAGATCACCAATGGATTGTAGTTTCTTCAGGAAGTCAGTGGTGTCTCAAAGATAGCTAGGAGTGCTGGTAGCCCTACACTATGTGATATATGCTGTCATGTGCCAGCCATGTCCCTCTGCCGTGTACATTGGCCAAACCGGACAGTGTCTACGTAAAAGAATAAATGGACACAAATCAGACGTCAGGAATTATAACATTCAAAAACCAGTCGGAGAACACTTCAATCTCCCTGGTCACTCGAGTACAGACCTAAAAGTTGCAATATTATAACAAAAAAAACTTCAAAAACAGACTCCAATGAGAGACTGCTGAATTGGAATTAATTTGCAAAATGAACACCATTAAATTAGGCTTGAATAAAGACTGGATGTGGATGGGTCATTACACAAAGTAAAACTATTTCCCCATGTTTATTCCCCCTCCTCCCCCAAATACACACAAAGTGTTCCTCACACCTTCCTGTCAACTGCTGCAAATGGACCATTTTGATTACCTCTATAAAAAGTTTCTCTCTCTCCTGCTGGTAATAGCTCACCTTAACTGATCACTCTCAGTAGTGTGTGATGGTAACACCCATTGTTTCATGTTCTGTGTGTGTGTGTGTGTGTGTGTGTACACACTTTTCCTACTGTATTTTCCACTGCATCCATCCGATGAAGTAGGCTGTAGCCCACAAAAGCTTATACTCAGATAAATCTGTTAGTCTCTAAGGTGCCACAAGTACTCCTGTTCTTTTCACGATAAAGTGATTACACTACAGTACTTGTATGAGGTTAATTGAAAAATACTGTTTCTTTTATCATTTTACAGTGCAAATATTTGTAATAAAAATAATATAAAGTGAGCACTGTACACTTTGTATTTTATATTGATTTCTATTACAACACATTTGAAAATGTAGAAAAACATCCAAAATATATTTAATAAATTTCAGTTGGTATTCTATTGTTAAAAAAATTGTGATTAATCACACTGTTAAAGTTAATTGCTTGAGTTAACTGCAATTAATGGACAGCCTAATTATTAATACAGACAGCAAAAATAAAGCACAAGGAAATATAGAGAACTGTTAGCTTGAGTAATTAACAATGACCTATAAGATCGAGAACTCGAGCAAAATTCGTAATTACCAGATAGAGAAATGTAAAACAAATGCTGAAGCATCTCTCATGGCAAAATTGTATACACCGTGGAGAGTAAATGTTGATATGTTTAAGGAATACTTTAAACCTGGTAAACCCTCAATATAAAGATTATAATTTGTTAATTCTGATAAAATCTAGTTTGCTATAGGATGCGTTAATGGGGCAGAAATGGACACGCAGTGAAGCTGAACCTAAGGCACAATCCACTGTTTGCTGATACAGCTTCCACAATTGAACGGGAGGCATTGACTAGCATTATGAGTAATTAATATATGGTGCAGAGCATACATATTCAGTATGCACCATTTTATACATTTTAATGTTTGCTGGAAATATATTTACAAGTACAATTGTTTTTTCTTTTGTGATATTAAAAACCCTAGTAGAATTTATGATACACCAAGCTTAGTGTTTAATAATAAATCCTCTCAGTAATTATCTAATGTTGGCACATTAATGATTTCTTTCAGGACTGCACAAGTGCTCTTTCTAAAGTAGATAGCATTAACTATAATTTGTGCAACTGGAATGATGAAGGTGGGGAGTCTCTTTGCCCATCCATAATTGTTAACATACAGCTGGTAGTCATTAACTCCTTCATCTTTAGTACTCTCTGCTAAGGACATTTTGAATTAATATCTATTACTGGTAAATCCTGATTGCTGACCCTAAGAAGCTAAATAGATTAACAGTGTGATTATGATGCATAGCTTCTGACCATGTTTTCTGGTTTGGTGCTCTGTACTAAACAACGGATACATGTAAGCATGGAAGGGAGGGTGCATAGGAAGAGAACTGATCAGAAAACAGATTTTCTGTCCTGTGAAAAAATTTGAGATTTTAAAAACATTTAATGCCAAATCAGGATGAACAGCAAAAATTTTGAATTATGAAAACAAATTGTTTTGTCACTTGAAACATTTGTGTTTGCCTTCAGCCCTTTTATTTATTTATTGTGTGTGTGCGCGCGCGCGTATGTAAAGTGAATTTGAAAATGAAATCATTTTGAAACCAACAATCAAAGCCCTTTGTTTCAAAATGGGGCATTTTGACATTTTCAGAATGTTATTTTTCCAATTTTGGTGAAAAACTTCAGTTTTGTCGAAACCATATTTTCTGATGGAGACTCTTGGTACAAATTTTTTTTGACCAGCTCTATTGAAGAGCCCTATCTCTAGGGGGAAATGCTGTCTGCTTCACTGTCTAGAATACTGTTTAACAAACCCATTGAAATAATGCTAAGTGTTCAAGAAATGGCCTTCTAGCTATAAAAATGAAAGGATTATAAAGAGAGTCAGTTTTAAGGGATTTAAATTAAGCTAGGTATTGTGACAAAGTTCCTCCTCTACCTTGGTGGGTCCTGCGCTTCTTGGCAGATTTGCTCACCTCAGTGATCTTCTCCACAGTCTGGGTCAACTTCTCCTGTGTCTGATCAGGGGTTGGGAGGTCTGGGGAGAACCCGGGCCTGCCCTCTGCTCCGGGTTCCAGCCCAGGGCCCTGTGGATTGCAGCTGTCTGTAGTACCTCCTGTAACAGCTGCATGACAGCTACAACTCCCTGGGCTACTTCCCCATGGCCTCCTCCAAACACCTTCTTTATCCTCACCACAGGATCTTTCTCCTGATGTCTGATAATGCTTGTCTCCTAAATCCTCCAGCAGTACACTCTCTCTCACTCTCAGCTCCTTGCCTTCTTGCTCCCAGCTCCTCACTCACACTCCTTCTCCTCTGGCTCCTCCCTGCCTGACTGGTGTGAGCTCCTTTTTAAACCCAGGTGCCCTGATTAGCCTGCCTTGATTGTCTGCAGGTGTTCTAATTAAAGTAGCTATCTCCACTGCCTTCTAGAAAGGCCTTAATTGGCTCCAGGTGCCTTGATTAACCTGGAGCAACTGCCATTTGGTTACTGTGGTCCTAGGGATTTGTTTAGCCCGGGGCTAACATACCTGTTTCTCAGTACTTTACTGTAGCCATCTCGCCTTGCCCCACCACAGTATGTATTTGCAGTATAAATATGCATGTTTAGATAAATTGTGTTTTTTTATTTTCTCATGGTAAATATTTACACAGTAATGTGGAATAGTTCTGATTTGCTCAGAACATGATTTCCCCACATTTGTTTGTGTGTGTCTGTCTTTTCAGCAATAACAACCTTTTACTATGTAATGAGAAACACTTTAGGTATTAACCAGTAGTTTTTCTCTATTAATTATACTCTCCTCATTGGTGACAAAAGGAACAAATAGTGCTTTTACAATCCATATGCCCCTTCTGCAGGTGCTAGGCAAGCATATTAGATAGGACAACATGTCTGTCTCTAGCATCTGCTGCAGTAAGCCCCACTAGCTGCTTAATGAAAATGTTAAATGGTTGAAATTAAGCAGCTGTTGTTCAGAGAGTGAGGAGGAGAAAACTATTGAAGGAATTTCCAAATCTGTCTAGTTTCCATTAACTTTTCTTGAGAACACTGTGTAGTAATTAAAAAAAAAACCAAAAAAAACCCAGTGCAATTTGAAGGTAGATATGAGTTATCTGTGCAAAGCAGACATGCAGCTACACGTATCTTTTGTACATGAATTCTTGAAAATCAGGCTCCCAGTGTCATTGTTCACACTTCATGCTTGTGTTGAGTACTAGGAGAAAAATGATCTAGGACAGTGTTTCCCAAACTTGGGTCGCCGCTTGTGTAGGGAAAGCCCCTGGCGGGTCGGGCCGGCTTGTTTACCCGCTGCGTCTGCAGGTCCGGCCGCTCGCAAACCGCGGCCAGTGGGAGCGGCAATCGGCCGGACCTGCGGATGCGGTGGTTAAACAAACTGGCCCGGCCCACCAGGGGCTTTCCCTACACAAGCGGTGTCCCAAGTTTGGGAAACACTGATCTAGGGGTACGTCCAGCGATCGATTTATCAGGGATTGATATATCTATCTCATTGAGACGTGATATATCGATCCCTGAACGCGCTCCCCATCAACTCTGGAACTCCACAGGAGTGAGCGGCAGTAGTGGAGTCAACAGGGGAGCTGCGGCCGTCGATCCCGCACCATGAAGACAGGAGGTAAGTCGGAATAAGATATGCAACTTCAGCTTCGGGAATACCGTAGCTGAAGTCAACATATCTTACATCAACACCCCCCTCTCTCCAGTGTAGACCAGGCCTAGGAGATTGGATTCCAGAATGTTTTATAGGTTTTGCTGAAGGCGTTTATAAATAAGCAGAATTTACTTAGAAAAGCTTCTTGGTTTCTGTATCCATATCCAGAATGGAACTGAGAGGATATGCAGAAGACAAGTTTATTACTGGTAGGCTTGTACTTCATACAGTGTCAAAAACACGCACAACTCTAATTTTTCTTTTCTTCTCCCTTAAGGTTTTTCTTTGTATCTTGTTTCCTTCACAAAAAGAGTGGTGCAAGCAAATCCTAAATTTGCGACATCATTATGATTGATTAAAAAACAAAACACAGCACTGCCCTGGTTTTTTCAACTGTCAGAACTAAATTAAAGTACTATAGGGTATCCTGCAGCTTATTCAGTTTTAGAGTTTCACACCACAGACAGATTTTTTGGGTGTAGTCTCCAGTGGCAGACCTGACTGGGGCTAACTCTTAATAGAAGCTCTGAGGCAAACTTGATTGTCTATCAGCATAGTGATCCTCATCAATGCCTGCTGCAGCTGTTTATGTGCTGTTAACATTCATGAAATGAGGACACAATTGACAGAGCTGATGAGAGGAAGCAGCCAAACAGGGCAATTTAGCTGATGTGCCTGACTGCAGTGTGAAATGTGTGACATGCTTGGCTGGCGATAGCAGCATCTACAGATCACTCAAAACAGACTGTTGGGAAGCAAGAATGTGAATCTAAATCAATGGATTTTTTTCCCCCATTGAAATTCTAGATAATAGGATGTTAAGTTAGACTCAATCTGAATTTTATTTCTGAGTTTTAGTCCTTCATAAAATGTTGTTGTGCCTCGTAGTCTGGTGCCCTGCATTTGGTTTAACATAAGATTTTTGTTCTGATACGGCCCCAGGCATTTGCAGTCAGGTGACCAATGTATTTCCTTAATCAATGTATTTGTAGGAGTGTTCTAGTGTCACTGGCACAGATCTGACCAAGCACCTACGCTATAAAAGACAGTTTGTTTAGCTTTTTATATTCATTAACAAGTTCCTTGTTTTTTGTCTGTTCCAGTAATAATAGTGTTTCAGAAGGTCCAAAGTAAAAGATGAAAATCTAGTCCAAGTTTTCTCTGAAGATGTGTTTGAGAGAACACGTTTTCTCATGGATATTCTTGATAACACTGCGTATTTTTTCATAGGATGATGATGAGACTGTACCTTCTGCTCCTGATCCTCCAAGTCTTCTCTTACATGAGCGTGGAACAGGTTTTTGTTTTGATTCCAGGTAAATTTGTTGTATCTTTCAGCACTGTCATCAACTCAAAGAAAAAATGTTACTGTTCAGAACTTCTAAGTAGTGTTCATTGTTCCCAGGGAATTCACTCTTACATGTGCAGTTTGGAGACTGTTGGCATTGTGCCTCATTTCACAGAGCGTGACAATATTTTTGGCACATAAATGACATTTTTTCTTTCCATCCTAATTGTGAGGTTAAGTCGAGAACTTCTATAAAGTGTTATGTTTGCTAAGAGCAAACTAAGCAGTTATGAGCAGAGAGAATGGCTTCCTAAGAACCTGCTTGGCCATTAAGACATTCAGAAGAGTTTGCATTCAGTAGTAGCTGGAATTATGTCAAAATTATGTAACCTTTTTTGACACCGTTATTTTGGAATTTCAATATACAACTATTAACTGCATTGAACACTTCAGCTAATGTCTGTTCTAATTAACTGTAAAACCTTACTTGGATACTTAGGGGGCTAAACCTGCTCCCATTTAAATCAGTGGCAAAACTCCTATTGACTTCAATGGCAACAGGATCAGACCTTTATTTCTCAGCTTTACTCAGTAATACATTGTGTCAGTGTTTCATTTTCTTTTTTTCTTTCTCCCAAGTTTTGATGTGCACAAGAAGTGTCCCCTTTGTGAAGTGATGTTTCCTCCTAACTATGACCAGAGCAAGTTTGAAGAACATGTTGAAAGTCACTGGAAGGTGTGCCCCATGTGCAGTGAGCAGTTCCCTCCTGACTATGATCAGCAAGGCTTTGAAAAGCATGTTCAGACACACTTTGATCAGAATGTTTTAAATTTTGACTAGATAAGTATAAGTAATGTTTGTTTGGGTTTTTTTGTAGTCAAGCTTAAAAAACATCTCCACCAGGCAGTCCACCTAGAGAAAAGAAAATGCAGCTTTCATATAACTTAATGCAGATATCTAAATGCTACTTTCAGTATATGATACTCTACAGCGTAATTGGAGTTAAGGTAAATCTTTGGCCTATCAGCGATTGTCAGATTAGCCTCTCTTAATCTAATATTCTATAAGGAAAAAATCCACCTTGTACATGTGTCTGTGTTTGTTCTCTGTTTAGTGAAACCTGTAAGGACACAGGGAGAACTTGGATGTGATTGGCTTCAGAAACAAAGTCTAATTTCTTGGTGCTGTTAGTTACACAGACTGACTGGAGGTTTCTCTTGACCATGATAATTGGAGCATGATTAAATATTAAAACTTACCGTATGTAATAAAAGGATGTTTCTCATAGTAACCTTGTGAAGTATTTCTTTGGATAACTGTTGATTCAGAACATTACATAATTTATCCTATGAAAATATAGTTTTCTAATCTACTTCAGAAATGTAATGTAGTTGCATGTATTGAGAGACTACATGCTTGCAACAAAAAATAATTTATGGCAAATACTTTAAGACAAACATTTTATAAGTAAAGGTAGAGAATAATTTTAAAGTACATTTATGCTTTAAGGAAGTATTTTTATGAATTGAAAGGAACTGTTATGCTTAGGATGACTAAAAAATAATTGTTTAAAAATCACTACCATTCAGTTTAATTTGCACTTAGTAGAAAATATTTTGGAGAAACCCCTCGTGTATGTTTTCATACAGAATCAAATAGTACCTTCTTTTTTTTTTTTTTTTTTGGACTAGGGTTTTTAAAATCTTTTACATTTTAATTTTGCACATTCTTTCCACTATGTAACTATCAGTATGTATATCTAAAAACATTTTATATTTAAAGAATTACTTTAAAATATGTACTAACTAAACCAAGAAAGTAATATGTTCCTTTGGATAAAATAATTTGGTTTTCACCTGTTGTACAGTAGTCTTGTTACATTAAAGACAAAATTGTTCATGGAGTCTGTGGTGTTCCCTCTGCTTCTTTAACCAATTAAAGAAGTAAATTATGTAAAATTTACTTTTCAAAAAGTTTTACTTAGCTAGAGTAAGAGATGACTTACTCTAATACTTATTTGCTTCTCTTCTAGAAGAGAAGACCTGAACAATTGTGTTGTCTGCAGTTCCCTTTTTCATTTATGTGGCCAGTGTTTAATAAGAGAGATTGGATTTTCCCAACTAAAACTAGTCATCATGGACAAATTACATCTGAGCATGCAGCCATTACATCATCAGTTTTCTTTTAAGTCTTGTAATTCTGTTGAGAAAATCTAGTACTGTCAAGGGTTCTTAAAAAATGTGTACTAAAATCAGTGCTCAGTATTTTGTTACACTATTATTGTGACTCTCATTTATTAGTATATAAAATATATAAACAGAACACATTTTAAAGATAAAATTATTAGTAAAGGCACAAGTCTTGTTAGGGCTGTGTGGGCCACCAAAATCTGAAAACAACCTCAGCACTCAAGTTTGTCTTGAAGCAGATTCAGGACTGGTAGAACTTTGTCTCATGAAAATTAAGGAGTCTTCTTTGAGTAGTATCCCTACATATGGTTGCTTCAGGTGCACATGCACCTCTTGAGCTCCCAATAGGAGATTTTCAATTAGAAGTGTCCGTTTGGCCTGTGCATGCATCCTATGCCTCCTCGTGCCAGATACCAATGCAAAATAAGGGTGTAAGGACGAACAGTTCTCAGTTCCTTCTTAACTGCCTCGGCCTGAGATGGAGTCCTAGTGTGTCCACCGTGAGTGGACTTAGCTTTTCTAATATTTCTATAGTGGTTAACAACTAACTATAAAAACAATCTTAGTGTACTTAAGCAGGAGAGGATTCTTTTACTCCTCTTTCCCCTTCAAGAGACTTTTTCTGGCAGGGTATGCCTGGCTCATCATGTTTCAAACATTTCCTCTCCTGCTGAGTGACTAGACCTGTGAGCAATGGTCACTTAAAGTGTGTCCGTTGCTTGGGGAAATCCCATGTCTCCCAGAAATGCAACTTCTGCCTGGCCCTCATGTCCAGTGCAAGGAAAAACTGGGAGATTATACTCAGACTGCTAATGATAGAATGCTCCCTTTGGCCAGCTTCTGAGTCAGGTCAGGAGACAATGCCTCTCCTCCCAGTATATCTGTCACCAGAGAGATACCTTGGAAGACTTTGGAGGCTTTAGGGAAGGCTTCCAAAAAGAGGAGTGTAGTCCAGGTCCCCGGTGAGATCTCTTCTTCTCAGTATCATTGAGTTGAAGGATTCCTTTTCTGGTAACCATGGGGCCATAAAGTCACATAGCATGAAGGAGAGGGACTGCTCCAGTAAGGCCTCAGCACCTTGCACCATCAAGGAGGGAAAGCAGACACTTAGGACTGGCACAGTTAAGTTCAGCCCAGCTGTTGGTACCTATGCATTCAGGCCAGCAGGAAGTACCCATGCATGCTGCTCTCTCAGCATTGAGCAAACTACAGCACCAGATGCCATTGGCATCTACTTCAATATGCCCACCATTGGTGATACCATCAGCTTCAGCGACTGTGGTCTCTGGTACCGCATCAGTACCAATTCCCTATTTGGTATCATAGGAGTTCCAGATACATTTAAGGACTTCTTGATAATATACGAACTGGAGTTCCCTTTCATCATGGCTACCGAGTGTGTCTCAGTACTGAGACCCTGATCTCCAGACTACTGTCCTTTTGGTACCACAGGACTCTCCACTGTTTTCTGTAAGTGCTTCTCCTTTGGATGAGATGGAGGAGACATCGAGTTGGCCTCCTCTGTTTCTATTTCTGTACAGGGTTCTCAAGCATATCCCTTTAGGAACACATTCTCTGAAAGTCATAGGGAAGATCCAGGTTCATTATCAAGGGTGATTGAACCAACTTTGCATGCTACCCCCACTTCTGTACGTGCCCGCCAGACTAGGGACCGTCTAATAAGGAGGACAAAGTTGTACAGTGCTCTCTTCCCCTACCCCTCACAGGAGGAGACATTTCAGGAACAAGAAACTAGAGCAGAGGACGCCACCCCTCAAACATCCATTTCATACTCGTCTCTAGATGAGGCGGTTATTCCTCCACCACCATCCATAGCTGATGGTTGTTGGTGATTTCAAGACCTCATAAAGAAGATAGCTGACACTCTTAATCCTTATTGAAGAGAACAAGGATTCACAGCACAAAGTGGTGTATGTCTTGCAGTCAGCAACAACTTCCAGAGTGGTGTTACCCATCAATGAGATGCTCCTAGATCCGGCTAAGATGGTGTGGCTGACACCTGCGACTATTCTACTTACGCTTAAGTGAGCAGATCAAAAATTAAGGGGATCATAATACTACTATTCTCCCACACTCCACCTCACTCCCTGGTGGTGGATGCAGTAAATGAGGGGTAGGATAGCACTTCTCTAAGTCTACCACATATGACAAGGATCAGAAAAGGCAAAAGACCTATTCGTGAGCAACTCTGCATTCAGATCACAAATTATCAGGTGATCATGGCCAAATTTAAGCTTATAGATTCATGGCTTTTATTGAACATCTGCCACAAGAACATAGGGCGCACAGTTTGTAAATCCAAAGATGGTAATCATGCAGAAAGAGGCCTGCCACCTGCCCTGCATGATTACCATCTTTGAAGCAACAAGTTTGATGGGTTGCTTGAGAATTCGAATCCTCTCAAACCTCTGGATTTACAAACTGTGCCCATTAGCCCACTTCCCCCTTTGAGGACTGCCATGCCTACTTCCAACATGCTTGGAGGTCGATCGCTACAGAAAAGTAGGTCATGCTATCCATTTTACATCACTCCCTCCCATCCCCTCTCCCGGTCCCTCTCTCAAGCTTTTATTGAGGTAAGAAGTGAACTCTCCTTTGATTAGGAGCAATAGAGCAGGTTTTTCCTCCTCACAAAGGTAAGGAATTTTACTAAAAGTATTTCCTTGTGCCAAAGACGGCCAGAGACCAATCTTAGATCTAAGGCTTCTAAACAAATTTGTAAAGTCTCAAAAGTTCAGGGTGGTGGCTCTGGCAGCTATAATTCCTTTTCCCGAGGAGGTGGTTTGATTTTCAGTCCTCAACCTGCATGATGCATAATTCCATATAACAATATACCCATCACATAGGAAATAGTTATGCTTCACTATAGGGCAGGATTATTTCCAATACTGAGTGCTACCCTTCAGCCTTTTCGTGGTCCCAAGGATGTTCTCAAGAATCCTGGCTTTTTACCTCCAACTAGAAGTGATCCTAGTTTTCCCATATCTCAACAACTGGCTATTCAAGGGCCATTCCTACGAAGCAGTGCTATCTTCCAACCAGATGGTCCTTCATCTGTTCCAGGAGTTGGGATCTGCAACTGAATATATATATAAAAAAGGTCCACATTAACCCCTATATAGAAGACAGAGTTTGCAGGGGCATATTTGCACTCATTGAGAGCCTGATCCTACTCTCCGTTAAATAGATTTTATCCTTATTGGGTCTGGTATGGGCAATTCAGGGGTGACCTCCAATCACAATAAGGAATAAGTCTTCAGCTCCTGGGAAACATGGCAGCTTGCATCTTTGTGACGAGTCCCAGAAAGCCATATTTCCACTGCTCCAGTCAGACACACCTTGGACAGACAGGTGATGGTGAGTCTACAAATGAGGAACTCCTTAGATAGTAGAAGAATCAACTCCATATCTGTGCACGTGTTCCTTTATCACCCAGTCCCTTCAGTGACTTTAACAATAGATGCATCAGAGTTGAGGTGGTGAGCCAACCTCAATACCCTCACAATTCAGGTTTCTTGAGTTGTCCACCTGCACTATCTCCACATCAATTTGTTGGAGCTTTGATCCATCAGGAACACTTGCCTTCATTTTCTCTCTCTCATAAGAAGCAAATCAATCAGGGTCGTGCTAGACAACGTATCTTGTCTGTTCTATATTAAGCAAGGAGGCATAAGATCCCCTTTCTGTGTGCCGAAGCCATGAAGATATGGAAACTGTGCATAGCTCATCAGATCCCAATTTAAGCAGTCTACCTCTTAGGGATTCAGAACACCACAGCTGATATCCTCAGCGGATGCTTTTCACAGGATTACAAATAGGAGTCAGACACTCAAGTACTCCACAGGTAAGCCCCTTAGTTTTCAGTTTAAACTGATTTTTACCAACCCCGCCCCCCCCGGCTTTACAAAAAGAATTTGTTTTTTTCCCCCTCCTGATTTTCACCCTACTTTTGTATCATTCAAATATATATAAAAAAACTTTTTTTATTAGGAAAATACAATACATTGCATAAGATATGTGTGTTAGGATAAAATGTTAGTCTGTGTGTACAGGAAAAGCTGCCTGTTGAAGTAAGGCTATGTATTAGTCTAGAAGTTACACACAATAAACAAACAGGCACGCACATAAGCTCTGAAGGGCATGTGCATCTGAACGTACTGATGAATCTCACACTCACCACATACACATTTCAAGCTGTTAGAAGATAACAGTTTAAATCTGACACACTAAAATGGGAAGAAAACAAAAATCTGTATCAGAATGTTTCAGAACACAAGTATTCAAAAATAAAAAAAACAATAGCAGAAAAACACGTAGTTGAGTGTATGCGCTGGAAATGGTGTGGCCCAATTATTAAATATAACTATTTATAGGCTAATAGTTCCACATCTACAGCAATAAACTCTTTATTCAAATGAAAAGAGTTATTTGGGAATTACAGATATACTGTTTTCTTAAACTCAGAGGTGGCATTGTGTTTTAGTTCTGCAGCAAACGACACTGAATTCCATTCATCAAAGCATTAATCTACTGAATACTTCCTCCCCCATCCTTCAGTCCTCCAAAATAAACTGATAAATTCCTGGGAAGAATTAAATAAAATAAAAACCAAAACCGAAGGGCCTTATCCATAGCATATCCCTAAGATGGGGACTGCCAGAGGTGGATCTCTTCATCACCCCTAAGAACAGGAAGTGTCCCCTTTTCTGGGCCACCATTCCTTGGGAGATGTTTTTCTTCTATCTTGGAATAAGGGTCTGTTCTATGTGTTTCCATCAACATCGCTGGTACTAAGAGTGATGAACAAGACCAGACAGGACAGAGCTAGAGTTATTTGTGTAGTGCTGACCTGGCTGAGACAAGATTGGTACCTTACCTGCTTCACCTGGGTGTTCAACTGTTGTCAAGTTCCTGAACATTCCTCATCTCTTGTCAGAGAATGTGCATCATGGGTATGGCTCCTGGATGGTTCATTGGTTTAGAATCCTTCTGCTCTACAGAAGTACAACAGGGGTTACTGAATAGTAGAAAGAAAGATCAACCAGCACTACTTACTTGCAGAAATGAAAGATTCTTCCATTAGTGTTCTCGATACCATTCTTTCAGTCATCCTGGATTATCTGTTGGAGCTAAAGAAAGTGGGGTTATCAGTTCCATTAAGGTCCATTTGGCCACAAATAGCCTTTCATCCTCCAGTAGGATTCTCCATATTTGCTCATCTGGTGTCGTCTAGGTTTATTAAGGGTTTAGGGCATCTCTACCCGTAAATTAGAAATCTTATCTTGACCTGGGATCTCAACCTGGTACTCAGTTACCTTATGAGACCTCTGCTTGAACCAATGGCAGCCTGTTCTTTGTTGCATTTATCTATGAAGATGGCCATTTTAGTAACCATCTCCACCCACCAACAGATAAGATAGCACATTCACCCAGATCACAGGCAACAGCTACAGCATTACTGAAGAATGTACCAATATTTGAAATATGTAGGACCTTTGTATGGGCTTCAGTATTGTTTTCAAAACATTACACCCTGATCTGTGCTGTCAGATCTGATGTGGCACTTGGTTTTGCAGTATTATCTTCAGTACAAAGCTCTCTCCTCCATCTAGGGATACTAAATAGAAGTCACCTGAAGTGGAGCACCCGTACGGATGCTACTCAAAGAAGAGAACTTACTCGCGCTGTGCAATAACTGCAGTTCTTTGAGATGTGTCCCCATTATGGGTGTGCCACTTTGCACCGTCCTCCATCTCTGCTTCAGCTTGTTCCTTAGTTCCTTTTTCACACAAATGTCCCCTAAGGAACTATCTGAAGCAGAGATGGAGGAGGGTGCGTAGTGGAGCACCCATAGGGGGACACAGTTCAAAGAACTACAGTTACTGCACAAAGCGAGCAATCTTTTTTTTTTTTTTCCTTCCAACTGCTATGTATAGCAGGGAGATTTGTACTTGTTTACATTTATGAAGTACCTACCCAGTGCTCTGACTGGTTCACAAAAACGGCCACAGACAAGTATCAAACCCTCACAGCATGTTCCTGTTTAACCTCCCAAATCCTCAGACAATTATCCATCTCAAAATCATGCCTCCATCCCTGAAGACCACCTAAGCTGGGCTGTTTTGGACCAATGGGGAATATGAATATGCACACTTTACCTGGCCAGTCTTGAATCTCTGAATGAAGATGTCATTATCGGACAGCCTCAGAAGAATTCACTTTTTCTTTAAAAATGTTGAAGTGTGTTTTGTGTGGGAAACAGGAAAGAAGCTGGTGGCTACAACTAATAACTGGCACATCTTGAAAATCTTGGTGTAGCTTTTTTTAAGCATAGTTTGTAGCATTCCACAGAATTTGACAACTAAACAGGTTGCCTGGATGTTTTGGTGCATTTGGTTTTAATTATTGCATTGACAAACTGCCAAAAAAGGAAATAAATAATGCATAAAAATATTATCAGTCTGTGCAGATCAAACTGATCACCCTTAAAGATAATGAGAAGTAATAATGAAGCAGTCATATTTGTTTTGGGTCAGAGGCAGTTTATTTTAAATGTGATTTGATTTACATTTATAAGCAGCTTTCTTGACAGGAATTTTGATTCATTAAGTTGCCTTCAGTTCTAAAACAAACCTCTGTCACTTTCAAACTTAATGTACTTTGTCCCCAACAAAACATATGAAAATATAATTTAAAGCACACTTTTCACAGACACAGTACAATACATTCACTATACACAGTATAACAAAATAGTCCCATCTTTACCTGTTTAATAATACTGTCACAATGAATAGGTAAATAGAAACTGGAATTTCATTTTCATAGTTGAAAGGAATTTACATGCAATGACTTTTTATGACAGTTTAGCTGTTAAATTAACATAACCAGCCTATAGTTTCTTGCACTAGAACAGAGCCAAATGATACTTGCTGTCCCAATCTGCTGCCAAAACAGTTCAGAAAGTAGGAACTAACCAAATGAGATCTTTTATACATCAACAAGTTGATTCTCATGTCTGGATCATTTAAACTAAACAGACAACACTATCTCCTCTTCAGGATTTGAAGCAATGATTTGTTTAAATGGGGGTTTTGCAAATGTATCTTTAAAACCTCATTATGAGGGAGTCAATAGTTGGTTAACAGAAAATTGTCATCTTGTCAAAGTTCATTTTAAATGTTTTCGAAAAATTGAGAGGTCTGTTTCCCATTTGTCTGAACTTTCATGCAAAATACAGGGAGAGAGGAAAGTTACT
The DNA here is from genome assembly GCF_003597395.2 of Chelonoidis abingdonii. Taxonomy (NCBI): domain Eukaryota; kingdom Metazoa; phylum Chordata; order Testudines; family Testudinidae; genus Chelonoidis; species Chelonoidis abingdonii. Next base: position 67,465,867 of record NC_133770.1, read on the forward strand.
ACACTTCAAAACACTTAATTTGTTTTCATGGGAAATAAGTCTGAATTTTTATAGGTGTTTTAATCTTGGGCTACACGGGGGTGGGGGCATGTTTGAACTAAGACACCCAACTTTGGTTACGCTGTTCGCGTAGCTGAAGTCAAAGCATCTTAGTTTGACTTACGTGGCCATCCTCACAGCGGCAAGTCAACTGCCGTGCCTCCCCCATCGACTCCACTTACTCTTCCTGTCGAGGGGGAGTACAGGCGTCAATTCGTGGATCGATTTTTTTATCACGTCTCATCTGGACGCAATATATCGATCCCCGATACATCGAACACTACCTGCCGATCCGGTGGGTAGTACAGATGTACCCTGAGCTTCAAAGAATAGCACTTGTGAGAGAAGAAAGCTCAAGGCATGATGGTATTGTAAGAAATATATGTTCATGTATGGTCCAGACAAGTTATTTTATAATGGCTCTTGTTTCAAGTCAATCTTTGACACTGGTTGCAAGAAGCACTTCATCTTCAATAAGGCTCATGTCATATTTCAGCGAAGTGATTTGTAAAGCTAAACAGACATTTCCAATTGGAATGCAGTGATCTACAATAAGAGGCAAAAAAATATACAAAGAAAATTTCAAAATATAATGAATGTGAAGGAGGGTCTCTAGAAATTTCTGTAACACAAATAACATACCTCCTTAAACCAAGCTTAGAATTTTTATTTGCAACCACAGGCATAAGTTAGTACTGTAGTTGCAAGAATTGGCAACGCATAAAACATTAAATCTGTTGGCAACAGAGAACTACAAAGTGCTTTAAAACTTCATCTGAGATGAAGATAGAATTGTTTCTTTCTCACACACAAATTTGCACTTAAGTATTTCGAAGTGTCTTTCTAACAGTAGATTTCAGGAGAAAATATTTAGTTGGCCTGGGATCTTGGTCCTCAAAAGTTTGATGGGCATGAACTTAATACATCTTCTTGTATAAAAACAAAGTAATAATCCTAACACTAAAGGTGATTGTTTACTAGTTCAAATGGCAAGATTTTCAGCATTTCAAAAGGGAAAAAAGAATTTGCAAGATAATATAAAATACAGCAAGCACACCTTTTTATGTATGTTATTTAAGTATGAAAATATTTTTAGCATATTATGTTAAACATTCTTTCTTATTTATATTTCCAATACCTAAAGACTTGCTACACCACTGATAACTCCATTATGTAAGGCATGTTAACCAGTTTGACAATGGTGGTATTGTTTTGGTTTTACACACACATGAACGGATGTGTTGAAAATCTTCAACCACATTACAATCTTGAAATGATGTCAGTGCCAAGCTTTCCTCTTCACACCCCTATTTAACACTGCAATACAACTAAATATGCAACACCCCCTTATTTTTGTTTTGGGGAAAGTGTTCTGAAGAACCTATAGCTTTTTTTAGCACCTTATATCAAAGTAATGAAAATGGGTATGATGATTACAAGTGCAAATGTACAAAATCATTAACTCTACAAAGATACATCATTCCAAAATTACAGAAAAATTTAAAGCATGCATTTCATGTTTTTTAGGGTTGCTGAATGCTTCCCCTGAAAAAGGTGGCTGTTTTCAAAATCAGCAACTGCTGGTGAGGATTTCTTGGCACATTTGTGACCAGCATGTTATTGCTGCATCTTCCTGATAATCTCAGCAGACACTGGGGGATGGAAATTGATTGTGTGGTGCCGCAAGCCCTGAGCTGTCTTGTAACTCTTTCCACAACGACATTTGAATGGTTTGCGTACACGGATCTGTGTTCTGTGGCCATTCTTGGCATGGTACTTTATACCGTTCACATTCTGTGGGTGAAAGAGTGAAATACTGGTTGTCATATATCATCTAACATAATGGCTTGGCTTCCTGCTATAAAAACCGGAATAGACTATTAAACTTTTTGGGACAAAATTGCATAATTATGAGTAACTGTCTCTAGGTGTTTGCTACAGTACAAATATGCCCCCCCTTCTAATTCATTCAAGACATGACTAAGGGTTCAGGCCCTAGGAAGGCATAGTCTGCAAACTAGGGCATACAGTTTTAATGGGTCAAACTTACCTTGTAACCTATCACTAAATGGTTAACCTTTTTAAAATTAATATGTGATATGACAAGAAAGAGGAGATTACTTACCTGTAACTGGAAGTTCTTCGGGATGTGTGGTCCCTATTTGCATTCCAAACATGAGTGTGCATGCATGCCATGCACCGGAAGTTTTCAGCAGCTGTGTCCACTGGCCTGCATGCACTTTGTATGTTGCCTTGTACTCCAGGTGAGGTTATAACAGGCCATACAGGGCGATGCTCCCTTAGTCATTCTCTTACTGCTGAATCGGGCTATCTGTCTGCAGCGGAGGGGACGGTGGGCGGGTATTGGAATACAAATAGGGACCACACATCTTGAAGAACCTCCAGTTACAGGTAAGTAACCTCCTCTTCAAGTGACGGTCCCTATCTATCTATCTATTCCAAACACGGGTGAGTACCAAGCAACAATCAGCTCGAAGATGCGTGAGAGGTATAGCCATCCGCAGGATGGCATGGTCCACGGTCACATCTTCGGCTGCCCCTCTGTCGACGCTGTAGTGCAGGGGTTCTCAAACTGGGGGTCATGACCCCTTGGGGGGGGTCGCAAGATTATTATGGGGGGGGTCATGAGCTGGCAGCTTCCATTCCCAAACCTATCTTCGCCTCCAGCATTCATAATTTTAAATATAAAAGTGTTTTAATTTATAAAGGAGGTTGCACTCAAAGGCTTGCTGTATGAAAGGGGTCACCAGTACAAATGTTTGAGAACCACTGCTGTAGCGGGTGGTGAAGGTGTGTACAGAGTGCTAGGTGGCCACTTGGCAGATATCGTACCAGGGGACATCTGCCAGGAAGGTGGAGGTGGTTGCTTGGGCCCTTGTGGAGTGGGCTGTAATTCTGCCAATTGGTGTGGCTTTGGACTGTGCATGTGGTAGTGGACTCCATGATGCAAGCAGCAATCCACTTGGCTATGCGCTGAGAGGAGAAGGCGTGGCCTCTGGACCTCTCCGTAATGGCAATGAAGAGACACGGAGAGGCATTGGTCGTGTCTAGGTAGAATGTGAGTGCACAGCAGACATCCACAGACTGCAGGGTCTTGTCCGTGGGAGCGATGTGCGATTTAGGGTAGAAGTCCAGGCAATGGATGGATTGGTTGAGGTAGAACTCTGAGACCACTTTTGGGACAAACTTAGGGTGGTTTGTCCTTATGGAAGACTGTATATGGGGGATGGGGCGGTCAACCATCATGGCCACCAGTTTGCTGACCCGCCGAGTGGAGGTGATGGCTACAAGGAAGAAGACCTTCATGGATAAGCGTGAGACAGAGCATGTGACCAGGGGCTCAAAGGGAGGTCTGGTGAGGGCAGAGAGCACAAGATTGAAGTTCCATGGAGGGGCAGGTGTGAGAACCAGAGGGAAGATGTTTGTCAGCTCTTTCAGAAATTGGGTGGTGGTAGGATAAGTAAACACCAAGTGGCCATCCACAAGTGGGTGCAAGGCACTAAGAGCCAGCAGGTGGACCAGACAGAGCTCAAGGAGAGGCCTGAGGTCTTAAGGTCTAAGAAGTAGTCTAGGGTGATGGGGAGAGAGATGTACTTGAGGGAAATGGTGGTGGTGTGCCCAGGAGGTGAAATGCTTCCATTTCGCTGTGTAGCACACTAGAGTGGAAGATCATCTGCTGTGCATAAGTATGAGTGGAGCAGGCACTGTCTACACACAATCCCCATTCAAAAACCAGGCCATCAATCGAAGCAGGTCTCGGCTGGGATGATAGACTCTGCCCAGGTCCTGGGTGAGGAGGTCTGGCAGATCGGGGAGACTGACTGGGGGCGGGCGGCGAGTCTGAGTAACCAGAACTGGAAACCAGAACTATCTGGGCCAGAAGAAGGCTACCAGGAGGAGCGGTGGTCACAGCCCAACTACAACGCCTGGGGTACACCAGGGCACGCTTAGATTCAATGGCACCTTGAATCTTCCTTCTGGTGGACCATTTTGCCGCCCTGACAGCCCACATAATGCTCATACCTCACACACCACAGTGCACCGCTCTCTCTGTCTCCTCAGCCACATGGTGGCCTGTACCCCATGTGATACCCCATACCTACATTCACTGTCTACAACTCTGGCCCCCTTCAGTCTGCAGGCCCCACATCAACCATCTGGACACTGATCCATGGCCGGTCTGCATTTCCTTCACCTGGTAGACCGATGCTGCAAGACATCCCATTTGCCACCTCCGGCCCCATGAGCACCCTTATCATGGATGCCTCCCTGGCTGGTTGGGGAGTCCACTTAGATGGCTGTGCCACACAAGGGGCTTGAACTTATCGCAAGGCACACATGCGCATCAATATCCTAGAGCTGCAGGCAGTTCGTTTAACCGCCACACATTCCTGCCTCTTATCCACAACCAACACATTCAGCTCCTCTCCAACACCATCACCGCAGGAGCATACGGCGAGGAGCGAGTGGACAGTGAGGATGGGTGATGTCGTTTTGGCAAGGATTATTACAGTCGTCCAAGTAAGAAAACACGCACAGAATACCCCAGGCACTGTAGCTGGGCTGCAACCACCACTGTGAAGACTCATGGGGCCATGGCAATACCAAAGGGGAGAACTCTGAAGTGGTAGTGGTTGTCACCCACATGGAAGCAAAGGAACTGGATGGACTGGATGGATATCGTCCTTCATGTTGAGGGCTGCGAATCATACCCCCTGGGGAAAGGAGGTGATAATTGATGCGAGCGTCACTATAGGGAACATGGCCTTTCTGATGAAGTCGTTAAGTAAGCAGAGATCGAGGCTAGAGCGGAGACCTCCTCCCTTCTTAGGGATGAGAAAAGTATAGGGAGTAGAAACCCTTACCGATTGAAGAGGGAAGGCACGGGTTCAATTGTACCTTTCATTAGGAGGGTGTTTCCCTCACACTGTAGGAGGTTGCGATGAGAGAGACTCCCAGGAGACATCTGAGGGGAAGAGGGGAAGGTAAGGAACTCAACAGAATAGCCATATCTCACAACCTCCAGTACCCAATGATGCGTGGTAATCTTGCCCCAGTGGTGGGCAAATAGGGCAAGATGGGCTCCAAAGGCAGTAAGGGGGGCTGGAGGTGATGACGATGGGGGCTTGCCAAAACTGGGCCTTAGATTGGTGCCATGGTATGGCAGAGTAGGTGTCAGAGGCTAACGGTTGTGGATGGTGTGATCTGGGTTGCTGTCAGGCGGGGTCCTGATACAGGGTGTACATGGGCTAGTACGGTGCATAGGGCCATGATTGGCAGGGTGACTTCTGTTGCTTCTGTAAACTCTTGAAGATGGGAGAGTCATTTGCAAGTCCTTATGGAGTTGTAGGGACTCATCTGTCTTTGCCGACAATGACTTGCCCTTGTCAAAGGTGAGAAACTGGATGGTGGTGTGTATCCTGCGCGGGAAGCTGGAGGACTGCAGTCAGGCCTCCTGTTGCATTCACTATGCCTGTGGCAGGGAGTGGGAGGATGTGTCTGCCACATCCATCACTGCTTAGAGGGTAAACTTGGCCGACAAGTGACCTTCCTCCACCAGGGCTTGGTAATGCTGTTGCTTGTCCTGCAGGAGATGCTCCAAGAACTCTACTAGCTTGGCACAGTTTTAAAATCATACTTTGTTAGCAGAGCCTGGTAGTTTGATGTGCAGAATTGCAGGGCTGCAGAGGAGTAAACTATGCATCGCAGGAGCTCTAGGTGCGTTGCCATCCTATCTGGAGGAGTGGAAGTGTGTGAGTGCTACCTTGCCTGTTCCATCGCTGTGTGCGCCACCAGCGAAGTGGGAAGGAGTCAGGGGAAGGAAATCAGCCCCTTTGGATGACTGTGGGGGTGAAGGACACTGGTGTGTGCCAGACCGCCCGTGCAGTTCGAAGGATGGCTTTGTTTATGGGAAATGCAATGCAGGACAGTCCCCTAGGCTGGAGAATGTCTAGGAGCTGATGGTGTTGGTCCTGGACTTCTTTCCATGGGATGCGCAAATTCAGGACCACCCTCTGCATCAGCTCTTGGTATTAGTGGTGGTCATCAGGCGGCGATAGGGTCAGAGGAATCAGTGCTCCGTCCAAACAGGAGGCTGTTGTCGGGATCGGCTCCCTTGCTGTCTGCCTCTAGATCCGAGCTGGACGGTTCTGGCGAAGGGGCCCAGATGGAAGGGTTCAAGGCATGAGATGATGAATATGAGTGGTGGTAAGCGTCCCATGTTGGCCAGTGTGCTCAGGGGATCTAGTCCTAGGGATACTCCAGGCCCCAAGAGTACACATACCAATGCGGCAGGGTCAGAGCATACCCTGCCTGGTGTGGTGGCCATGCCCAGGAGTCTGAGCAACGCCTGGGGACCAGAGAGAATGATGGTTCCTTCACTGGAAAGGCCTTGGAGTCCAGAGAGATCTTGGATGGTGGCAGCTGTCAATGAAGGTGGTCCCGCAACCATGGGGTGTGGTCTCCAGCCCAGGAAGAGAAGTGCATCCATTGGTGGTGGGGCTGCGAAGCCAAAAGCAGCAGCAAGGGGGGAATATGGCAGGTTGAAGTGCACTGTGGGGAGCAAGTGTTTGGCTCGTCCAGTTGTCCATGGCACATCCCGCTGACTGCTGAAGCAGGGGTGTGTATGTGGTGCAGAGCAAGGGGGCTCATGTTGCGGTGGAGATGCACAGCGTGGAGGGCTGTCTTGTGGTATGGTTAGTGTGGTAACCAATGCTACCTATGTTGCCTCCTTTTTAGCTTTACCCTCTGCATGGGGAACCTTAGGAGGTGGCAGGTGCAGTCCACATGCTTGACCTTGTCAGATCTGGGTGGTAGGTAGTATGCTCACCACAGGTGAAGGGTAGTGCACTGCTGGTTCTGCCAGTCCAGAATCGGACTCTGCAAGGGGCCGGAGAGCTTCTTCCATGAGGAACTTCCTGAGTTGCAGGAAATGAGCCTCACGGGTCTGCAGGGGAAAGGACTTAGAGATGTCGCAATGTGTGGCAAGATGCACTTCTCCTAGGTAGTATAAGCAACGGCAGTGCTCATCTCTCATGGAGAACGAATTGAGGGCATGAGGCATAGTTCTTAAATCCCAGAATGCAGAGCATAGTCCCCCGACAAAGTCGGGGCAGCCCTCGAGTGGGGCAAGTAAGTACACTATAAACAATGTACGCAACTAAGAAGAAAAAACAAACTAGCTAACTAAATACATTGGACAGTTGTTCTTGTTGAGATTATGAGCAAGAAGATTCTGACTCCAACCACATAGCACTATGAGGGAACTGAGGAGGCATCACCCCGCATGGCTTCATAACCTTGCTTGGAACATGAGGCAACATACGACGTGTACAGGTCAACAGACTGCTGCTGAAAACTTCCAGCGCATGGCACACCTATGTTTGGAATACATATAGGGACCCTCACTTGAAGGAAAATAGATGTTCTTTACTTCCTAACACTTTGAATAAGGATTTTCCAATGGTCTATTTAATGCTATTGGAAAAACGCCAGGAAGTTGACTTAGGGCTTGTCTTCCCAACAGTTCACAGCAAGCTGGGGTGTAAATCTACCTTTCGCTAGCTTGTAGCCTACCACCTGCCTGTGTGGGCCCTGCTGCCGTGCATGAAAAATTCTATGGTGCGCTTTAATCTCCCATTTCAAAGCAGGGTGGATCAAAACACAGGGAAACTTCTAGTGTGTGGCAGTAGGTTCCACATGGACAGTTAGCGCGCAATGAGCTGGGGAGTAGGTCTATGTTGTGCTAGTCTTCCACCCTCTACGTATCTTTAGACAAGCTCTAAGGAACATATTCAAGCAAAAATGAGTGAGCACAGTTGTATTCAGCTACACTCTTTCAAAGGGCTCAAAGCAGCTATCATCATTTGCCCTATTTTTATTTTTTTTCATGAGACAGCAAGAAAGCTTGACAGCCTTACATCAGTGGTTCTCAACCCATTGCCAAGTCAGCACACAACTGCGGCCCATGTGACATCCTCAGGATCATACAGGTTGTGGGTGTGTGTGTATATATATATTTATAATTATTGTGTGCATATTCGGCCCACATAACACATAGAAAGCTGCATATGCTGCCCACTATGGTAAATAGAACCACTGCCGTACACGTACAATACCTAGAGAATTAAGTACACAGGAAACAGTCACCTTTAGGTTGGACTTTCACATGATTTCACAAACCTCCCCATTTCTCTAAGCCTCTGACCCTTAAAACACACTTGAAAAATAAATAATCATGCTTGTGGATATTTACCACTGAAACCAGAGTTCTCTAGCTGTCTTAGAGAAGAACTACTATGCTTAGAATTGCAACCATCACAGTTCCTGTATATTTTGCCTTTAAGAGAAGATGTCAACTTTGAGAAAATCCTTAAGTATCTTTTAGTTTCACTTGCAGGATCAGGAAGCTGGCAGCTTGAGAGCCTTGTACTAAGACTGGTTGAAAGCCTCTGTTGCTTTCTTTCTGTGCTAACATCTTACATTCTTCTTGCAGATTTTGAGACTGGCCGTGGTTGTCTATCTAAGCTGTGACATTTTATATATCTGCCTTTAGTGGGTTGGATGATTAATTAAAGACTCATCTAACTGAGGCATGCTCTTTCTCTCAAGGTTGTTTACATGGCACAGGAAAGTTCATTAGAAGTGTATGACTTGTAGAGTGCACTAAACGCCCCATGTGGACCCTGCTGCAACTACCTGAAAGATAGCTAGTTCGTGTTAATATAGAAGTAGGTGCCTTTTACATCACACCCACAGAGTCTTCGTCGGGTATTCTATAAATCACACCCCTCTCATGCACTTTGCTGAGCCATGTAGACAAGCCCCAACTATATTATCTGCTTCCTCTTCAAGGGTCTGGGCCTTTGAATAAACTAGGAGAGTCTGAGATTGACCTTCATTGTGGCAGCTGTGAACTGTCCAGGGAATAGTGTTTTTCTTGTTCTTCCAGAGCAAAGGTTTATGGACATTCAAAGAGCAATTACTACGACAAGGCTGCAGCCCTAGAACTCAACTCCTTTCTAAAGCTTGTAGGTTTGATTGGCTACACTTACTATGATTACTAAACTAAGAGGATGAGAACTCTATAGTAATATGCACTAATTACTACCCAGAATGTAAGAGCATAGTCAGCCAGGCTTAGATTCAGGAATTTTTACTATACTGAACACTGCCTTCTAATAGTTATAAGGGACAAGAAGGGTTTTGTTAAGATGGGAACCTGAGCTATGCCTACCCAGAGCTCATGCTGTGTGGAAGTTCAGAAAATCAAGCCCTCTGATTATGGCCTTCACTCCACAGCTGCTGCTGGACAATTTACTAACAAAAAAGCTTCATTAAAGTGTTGTGGTTCCTTTGTACTCTTACAGAATATGAAAGTTGGTAGCCAAAAACTGAAACCTCAGAAGCAGGAAATAACAAAACAAAAACATCAGAAAACCAGGAAATGCAAGTAAGGTAACACCTCCCACAGCACATGTCCTCCTAAAGTCTGATTCCGAACAATCAATGATGTTTCTATTCTGAACTGGGATATGTTGTATTCTATGCTCCCGAGTAACAAATCTTTGCTCCCAATCCTGTGCTGATCTTGCCTGACATAATTTCAAACAATTCATATCAGTAGAAATATTACACAACTTTCAACGTTTACTAGAGAATCAGTGATCAGCGGAGCCCACATTAAGGAGAGAGAGAGGAAAAAAGATGGTAAGTGTGCTGTAGAGGAGACTACATTACAATGCCCCATCTCACCTTACGGTCCACGGAAAGTTTCTCCTGACCCATTTCACACAGAACTGTGCCTCTTCAGCTATGTATTTTTTTTGTTTTATTAAAGCAACTGTCTCCAACTCAGTATAAAACAAAGCCTATGAACTATTTGTTCTCAAGCTTCATCACATTTTCAAGCACAAAGTATCGGGGATGAAATGCTAATCTTCAGCTACAATGTGTGGGGGTGGGGGGAGGGACGATGGAGGAATGACCCAACACAAGCTAAGTTTATCTTTAGAAACTTTTGAAAAGTTTGCCCAGAGTAATGTGCAAGAAGTTTTCCCTTTTTTAACTTCAACTTAAGAGAGAGTCATTTGACAATTATACTAGAAGTAAAATGTACAGTTAAGGGTGGCATCTGTGCAGTAAAAGCTACAGAGCATAAATACTCTCAGTTTGCATGGCAATAACATGATCATTTATGGCAAATGTTTCACTTCGGGTTTACTTGAAACTTGGTTATTGGATTCTTTAATGAGTTATTCTGAAACACCTCATGTGCAGAAATCAGATGGACGAAAAAGACAGCACAGCCTTTTTCCAGGCAGAAGGTGCTAGGAAATTCCATCTTGGCTTGTGTTTTAAGATTAAATGGGTTAGAGAAGGGTTTGAAAAAATAGCAAAATGTTCAGGCTATGAGAAACCAACGCAACATGAAACTTGATCTACATCTCTCCATAAAAGCACTGAAAGAAAACTTTTGTTGGAACTTCAAGTCAACCCCTCCTAATTTTTTCCACTGCTCTAATATAAACACCTTGTTGTGTGCCTTGGGTTAAATTTGTTGAGGTCTAGGGAACAACCCTGCCAGACCCATCTGTCACTTTTATTGCTCTAGATACTTAGATTAATGATGAGACACACATACGGTTGAGGAAAAAGGCTGCAGCATGGAAAGACATTCAGAAATCTTAAACTAGATGGAAGAACAATGAAACTAGGATCAGAACAGGAGATACCAAAGAGTTCTAGTAACGGTATTGGTACATTTGTGTGGCTACAGTGGCATTGGTTTGGCAGGACCGTATGCCCTAGGATGCCACCACTAGCTAAGGCATTAAAGTTTGGGATCATGTACAGGAATAGTACATATGTGCAAGGATACGAGACAGGGACATGAATGTAGTTGTTTGGGGGTTTCATTTTATTCTGTTTAGTGCTTGGACACTCACTTTAATTTTTGCAGTCTCTGGTGTTTACCTTATACACAGTGAGGTTATTAATGCAGGAGTTGCTTGCTCCTGACCAGACAAACGTAGCTGCTTTTAGGTGCCATCTTTATGGAGGAGGGCAAGAAAACTGCCCCATGGACAAGCCTCTTTCTCTCAGGCACTGGGCTTGCTTCTATTGCACAATTCTCACCCACTCCAGCTCACTTCCTCTCACAAACTTCATGAGCCACAGGCCTGCTTCCTCCTCTCACTCTTCCATCTACCCCACCAGACTTTCTTCTTTCCCACTCACTGCTTGTTATCTCATGCCTGCCCAGCCTCTCCTATGCTCCTTTGCCCTTAAAACAACTCCCACTCCCAGCCTTTCTGTCTTGGCTCCCCCAACCCCCCCCCAGGAGGCTTTGGGGAGGAGCGCAGGGGAAGGAGAGAGGAGGCCCATCCTCTTCTGGGGAGGCTGGTATCTTTGCATTCTTCGAGGGTGCTGGAAGGGGTCACCATTTGGGCAGTTGCCAGTATTTTCAAGAGAAAGACTACTGGGCTTCCCAGCCTCAGGGAGCCCAGGCCCATCAGGTTCACTGAGCCCTTCCCATCCCCTTTTATAGGCAGGGTCCAAGGAAATAATGCTCCTTAGAGGGATAGGTGTCTTTGCAATAGGTGGATTTCCATAAGCAGGGAAAGCCCAGTTGGTGAAGCACAGAGAAACTCTGCCCACTCAGGGGAAGGATTTCTTAGCTGGGAAAGATCCAAAACAAATTAATTACAGATCCTGCCAGCATAAGAGACATCCTGCCTATTACGGAGTGATCTGCCCTACCCCAAACTCCCTGCTAATCCCGCCTCTCCATAGACTCTCACTTCCCCAACCCTATGCTGCCTCTGTAAACGCCAATGCCACTCATTCAACACAGCCCATATCCTCCCGCTCCTGCTACCACTGCCTCCCCTGCACTCTTGATTGCCGAACCTTTGCTGTTCTCCAGTTTCCCCCTATCCAACAACCCCCTAACTACATCCCTATCTGCAAACTTGTGCTGCACACTACACTGTCTCCACTCTATACCTTACATAGCCCACCGGACACTGCTGCCCCTAGTCTTTCTTGTCGGAGCCCAACGGCCTCTGGCCTAAGATGTCGGCCTGCAGGGCCTTAAGATGGCGTCTGTATGGCCAATTGTAGGTCATCCAAAGGTCACACTAGCACTGTGTGTTATCTTGAGGGCCGTGTGCAGATTCCCGCTCTTTTTGCCTGGTCACCTAAGGGTTAGGCTAGGGCCGTGTGCAGTCTCCTACTATTCTGCCCAGCAACCCAAGGGTCAAGTTAGTACCGTGGGTATAACACCAGCGTGCCTTGTGCAAAGGGGTCCGATCTGACCAATTGTAATACAGTTCACAAGGTCAGATTAGGGTTGTGTGCAAACCTGGGCTAGCGTGCTGTGTGCAGCTTCTAGCAGCTTCTTGTGTGCCGTCTGCAAAATCTGCCCACGTAGGGGGCAACAGCTCGGAGCCTGGAGGGTGGGGGAGCTAGGGACCAATCAAATTGTGCCATGTGTGTTTCAGTCCCTGGAACAAAACTATGCCTCAAGCCAGGGTCTGTTGGGAGTGTCCGTTAACTGACTGAAGGACTGTGCACACTTAAAACCAATATAAGACTTTAAATTAGCTTGAATAGCAGTTCTTGTACAACAACTTAATTATGGTACCATATACACAGAACTCCTTTATGACAAGACAGCATACACAGAATAAAAACTCTCACATAGAAAGATACACGGACAGGCCAGTACATAACAGTGTACACCAAACACACAAGGAAGCCCGCAAGGGAGAAGATTAGGCCAAAGCACAGACAGCCACAAGTACCGTCATCCAGACGCAGCCAAGTGACCAGCAGAAACAGGCCCGAGAAGCATATCGGACCGGGGAAGTAAATAAGTAATGCCGTAATAATCCGTAGAAAAACCAGTAGAAACATACCGTATGCAAATCATAAATCCATGGGTAATAACCCAGAAATAATATCACATGGGCAAACCCAAGAATCAAATAAGTAGGCATGGGCAGAACCCAAGAACTGAATAAATACACCACGTCCGCGAGCCGGCTATAACCTGGGGAGCCCCAACCTGAAGGGTTGAATCAAGGT
>NC_133770.1:67481559-67521911 GCF_003597395.2 Chelonoidis abingdonii
GGCTGCCAGGGGGGCAAGAAGCAGGAGGGGGCGGGGATGGGCCACATCTGGCTGTTTGGGGAGGCACAGCCTCCCCTAACCAGCCCGCCATACAATTCTGGAAACTCGATGCAGCCCTCAGACCAAAAAGTTTGCCCGCCCCTGCTCTAGAGCATCTAGAAGTCAACGAGTTATGCAAAAGCTTACGTCTTTTACCAACAGAATTTTCTCCGATAAAAGATATTACCTCACCTACCTCTCACTAATGAGTTACTTAGGTGAGACTTAGAACCTTTTAAGGAAGCTTAGGGTAATATTTTAGAAAAAACTGACAATTGTATTAGAAGAAAAATCTAAGGCAGATTATAGTAAATAGAGGCTAGAGTAACAATATTATTGTTATAATTTATTGGTAGACAATTTCATATCTTTAAAAAAAAATAAGACTGAAAAACAGCAATTAAATATGTGTGACTCACTTCTACTGTGATGCCTACGGGAAACTGTCACCGGATAACAGCTAGGCAGATGGCCAATAGGGACTTCTGATATTTATCTGGCCCATGTAAGAACATGTTCTTATTACAGTTTCCATCATCCTCCCTCCCCCATCAGAATATTTTTACCCTCACTGCTGAATCTTGTCTTAATTACACTGCTTAATTACATTAATTACTTTTTGGTGCAGAGCTAGTCTTTTACTGTTATACCAGGCCAGGCAGAATGGAGCCCAGACCCTGACTGGGACTTCCAGGGACTCTCACAATACAGATAATAATAAATTGTCATCATAATATAAAAACACATCATCTAAATGCTGGGCAAAAGGAAGCTGTGTTCATTCATCATCTCTCCCGCAACCAGAAGTAACTTAGACCTTTTCAGATGTAAAGTGATTCTGATAACTGTATGTGTGCATCAATATTCCTGTTTGTAGCCATGGTCCTGTTTTACAGCCATCAATGTTATTACCCAGCACCCAGCAGGAAGTTCCAGTGCATGATCCTTTGATATCAGAACTCCTACCTAAACTCAGCAAATATTTCTTTTGAGTGGGGGTTAAACAGAGGGAAGATCAAGAGGAAACATGACATACAGTTGACACAAAATGAAAGGAAGAGGAAACAAAGATAAATACAGAAAATAAATTAGATGAAGAGGAGAAATGAGGAAACAGAAGCAACTAACTGGAAGTGAGACAGCTAAAGGAAATGTCCTTACCCATCTCGGCTTAACAGGGATATGTATTTTCCCAAAACTATGCTACTTTTTATTTGCTGCTTTCTCTGTTTGTCAGCCTCTCTATGGGTCATTAATTTGTTCCCTATCTGATTGTTCTACCATTAATGGTGCACAAGACATCCCGTAGACAGTCCTCATGCATTTGAGATGGAGGCAGCGAGATAGCAGAAGCAGGCAGGAACAGCTTGCTTATTTGGCAGTAAAAAGACAGAGGAGCTGGCAGTCAAACAGAGAAAAGACAGGATATAGCAAATTACAGGGTTCTTCTCCTAGCTTTTTCCACTAAATAAATGTTTTCTGCAATGCACAGATGCCCTCTTGGGAAAGTAACTCCTAACAATTGCCATGGCTTGTTTGCTTCCTGAGCTAAACATTTACCTTTTATTCTACACTCCTCCCCTTACATACCTTTTGCCATAAAGAAAATGTGATCATTTTGCATAATGTGACCACATCTGCTCACTGACACTTCCAAATAGCCCAAAAATATCTTTTCCCCCACTATCCCAAGAGGTTATGCTGAGATTTTCCTGAAGAGAACAATTATTATGTAATTCATAATTCAAACTAATCTCCACATACAGGACTAACACATTGCTATAGAAAGCGTACACACTCTTTTGCACAATATTTCCATTTATGACTGATCTCCATGTACATGCACATACGTTTTGTGACAAGCATTACTGAGTTAAAGGGACTGTACATGATTCAGAATAGCTGCAGAATCAATAAAAGGCACACATTTTCAACTACTGCACATTTTTATGCACAGTATATTTGCTATGGTCAAGATTTATAGATCTTCAAACGTTACTAATCTTGCTCCATTTCTCTCTTTCATATTTCAGTTTTGTATTCCATTTTAGGACTTTACTATGCAGCTGTTAAAAAAGCCTTATCTTCAGTGGCAGTTTTGCTGGTGTATATGCTGTAGGTTGGGGTCCTTTGAGCCTGATGGATTTTAAAACATTCTCTACTGCTTCATGGAAAACTTTGAAAAACATTTAGTTGAGACAGAGAATCTAGCCACATATTCCTACATTTTTATTACTTAGGGACCTTTGCACAAAAAATGAATCTATTCTGTAAGAATCCATTTGCTCCTGCTCTAATTCATGTGAAATAATATTGCTTTGCCACTGTAATATCAGAGAGAGATGCATGCTAGACAACTGTGATGGTGCAAGGAGAACATAAGCAGAAGCTGATTAACGGATTTTTTTGCAAAGGTCCCTCCTATGATAAAATGAACAAAAAAAAAAAAGACATTTTACCAGAATATATGGTATGCAAACAGAAGCTCCCAATCCTCCAGTCAAATCCATACAGATTGTCATGCCCACGAGAAGTCAGAGGGATTCTGCACCAGTACAAGATTCTGCTCATACAGATCTGTTTTCAGGATCCGGGTCAGAATTTACCCTATGCAGATGTTTTCATAAATTTTCTATGAGGTTATTCCCTGAGGTGGCCTTTGGATTTTTAAAATTAAATGGTACCTTTTGCACACCACCTGTATCAGCAGAGGCATCACTGGCATACTTTCAGTACAGGACAGCACAAAATCTGTAATGGTTATATAAAGAGGACCCATTCTAGCTTGGTATGGACAAGTTCTATATGTAATGTGCGTGATTCCATTTAACAGATGAATGTTGGCATCATCTTTCCATTTCAGCAGATAATTTTTTGGAATAAGGCTTGCTAATTACAATATGTGACCCAATTGCTTTAATCGTTCCTTTTAACAATCCCTCTTGATCAGTAGATATAAATGCAACATATGCTGTATATGACTTGAAAGTGTTTGAGAGGAAAATAAGTCTGAAAAGAACATTGTGCAACTATATGAGAATCAGTTGAAGTCTTGTAAAAATAAAAGTGAAAGGTCTAATAAAACAGAAAGATGTGACCTGCTTTCCCAGAGTCTCTGCCCTACTGCAACGAAATAGAAATAAACCAAGTCTCTGTTATAACTCACCTTATATCTCTTTTTACATCCAGGAACAGGACAGGCAAAAGGCTTCTCATCCCCTCCATTCATACACATTGAACTGAGAATAGCTTCCGAGCTGATGGCGCTTTCTGTGGTCCAGGACTCATCACTGTCTGATTCTTCATAGTCTACTTCTTCCTCATCATATTCGCTACCTAAGAAACCAGGGTATTTTACAAGAATAAAGTGAAATCATTGCAACACAATTCATTTTTATTTCATTGTTCTCAGTGCCTTATAACTCGCCTACACCCTTCCTACTTACAATGCAAGGAAGACAGGTACTTTTAATCACATAACATGTCTTGGTTATAGTTACTACTTCATAAAAACAGCCACAGTACCTTTCTTAAGTAGCTGTAAGATAGCTGATATTAATATATTTTCAAGAACAATCAACCACAGTGGCATTAAAGGTTCAACAAGGGATTGATTACAAACTCAACTTCACTACTTTTCTAATAAAAGAGCCCCTCTCTCTTCCAAATCCCACCTAGAAAACAGATAAATTTTCTCCAACCTAGGCCTTTTAGGGCTTTTCCTTTACATGATACAATACTGAAAAGCATAATTTGACAGATCATAAACAGTGTAAAATAATACGTTGACAAGTCCTAATGCATTTACTAGCCCTTTGGAATTAAATAGAATTATAGCACAACATTAATAAGAATTATAGTGTAGCAATTATAGTTGTGAAATTCATTCCCTTGGGTTTAGGGATAAATGGCTGCCTTGACCCCATTCTGTTCCAGATATGCTACAGCAGTCATTTGAGCACCTGGTACTGAAGTTCTTAATTTTTTTTTTTTAAATTACAATATCTCAAAAAAGTCTGAAGAAGAAATTAAATGCAAAACAAGGGAAAGAAGAAAGGCAATAATGGTAAGTACAATAAAAAAGGAGTCTCAGCTGATAAAAGCAGCAAATATATCGAGAGAGAGAGAGAGAGGGGAGGGAACTTTTTCTGGAGAGACTCGCAGGGGCTGTGCAGCTTGCTGGAGGTGCTGTAGGAAATGGCAACTCCCCTCTGCTCTTGCTCCCACCAGTGATTTTTGTCTCTGCCTTGGCAAGAGGGGATGATTTAGCTCCAACGGTTGGAATCATTTCAGCAGTTCCAGACTGAGCCTTATGAGTTTTATACAACTGTTTGGGTTGCTTCCCTCATTATGCACTTTGCATACGTGTCTGTAAACAGCTCTTTATTCTAAGGCAACAATGCAGATGGACTCTGGATCAATCAGACTTTGAAGAAGTTGTAAGGAAATAAACTTCACAAAGAAAACCCATGTTTCAGCATGTAGTGCAGTTTTCACTTTTTATTATATGTGAAATAAAATATGCCCTGTATTCTATTAAATTATCTGTCCCTTCTTGATTTTTCACTTTCCCTGCCCTCACTCTCATAATCAGTTACTCTTTACTCATGAGTAAATATGTATGTCAGCTGGGAACTGTAACATATTTATGATGTGGAGCAACAATCAGGTATTTTACATTAGGTCACATATGTCAGGCTGTACTATTTTTTTTCCTATGCTTTTCATTCTTACGGGTGGAGTGCAGATGAGGGGAGATGGATTGTTGTTTCCCACCATTAGCACACGTGTACACACACACACACACACACACACACACACCTCCTCCTCCCCCGCTGTGCAGAACATCCAGAAAACTCACCATTATTGACTGAGATTTATCCCACACAGATTGATTGAAAGTCAAAATGTGCATTATTGACCTCTTAAAATATTTTTGAACCATAGGAAGAGATAAGCTAAAATGAAGTTAAGGTTCTTATAGCTTAATTAACTAATAAAAATATTTAGGAAAACACACTTCTATGACTTCCTGCCTTTGATTACATCTTGATGGAAAAAATTCCTTGAGGTACTACTCTTTTCAAGCTTTATAGCTCATCTTGGTTTTTCAAACAAATGTGTCAGATAAACTACAATACATAAATTTATGTGTTTTTATGATTATACAATATGTAAGAACTCTTTGACACTGACACCCCTTCAATCACTAAAATCCTGCCAACTTCCTCAATCAAAGGAAATGAATAAAATCTTAAGGGAGATTTTTTTTTTTATCATCATCGCAAACAGAGCTTCAACCCCCAAAGGAAAAAGTTCTAGAGACTCCCTGAGGTCCACTTGGAATATCAATATTACTGTTGATTCTATGTGGAAGGTACCCTGGGCTACATTAACCTATGGCACTGCAACTCCCAGTTCCTAGGTGCCCTGCTACTAGTGGAATTCACAGCCCTGAATTAGGCACCCAGGCTCCTCATACATTAAACAGGGAGAGTGAGGTGCCTAAGAAAGGAATTCTCAGAATCGAGCAAGCTGAGCGAGGAGCCCTCTAAACCACCAGCAGTGAAATACAAAGGAAAGGGGAGGGCAGGGCTTAGAGACCAGCTCCTTAAAGGTACTTAGGCACCTCATCCCACTGATCTGTGCCTTAGGTGCCAGACTGATGGGCCACAGGGAGGTGCTTCCCTCCGCCAAGGGTTGTAGCTGGGAACCCTCTCCGGGAGTGAGGCACCTAACTCAAGTCAGCCCTTTCTCACAAACAAACAGAGATGCCTCTTCCCCACTATAGCCAATAACCCAGTGATTGGGACACCTGCCTGAGACATGACATGAGTTCAAGTCCCTGCTCTAAATCAGACAGAGCAGAGATTTGAAAATACATCTCCCACCTCCCACAGAAGTTACAGAAATTGGAGGTGGGGGGATTTCGAGGTCATTCCCCCAAACCGAGAAAGGAGTAAGTATACCCAGACCATCCTTGATAACTGTTTGTCTAACCTTATTTTAAAAACCTCCAGGGAAGGGAATTCCACAACCTCCCTGGGTAACCTGTGCCAGTCGTTAACTATCCTTATAGTTGGAAGTTTTTATTAATACCAACTTAAATCTTCTTTGCCACAAACAAGGCCAAAACTGAAGACAATACTCCAGTGCTGAGTAGAGTGGAACAATTACATGTCTTACATACGATAGCCCTGTTAATACATCCCAGAATGGTACATGCCTTTTTTTTGCAACAGCATCAAATTGTTGGCTCATATTCAGTTTGTGATCCACTATAATCCCTAGATCCTTTTCTTCAGCACCACTGTCTAGCCTAGTTAATCCCCATTTTGTATCTATGAATATGATTTTTCCTTCCTACGTGCAGTACTCTGCATTTCTTCTTGACTGAATCTTATCTTACTGATTTAAGACCAATTCTCCAATTTATCAAGTTATTTTGAATTCTAATTCTGTACTCCAAAGTGCTTACAGCCCCTCCCGAGTTAGTGTCATCCACAAATTTTACAAGTGTTCTCTTTACTCCATCATCCAATATCGACTAGTACCAGCCGCAGAACAGACACTACTGGACCCCACTTGACATGTCCTCCCAGCCTGACGGTGAACCATTGATAATCACTCCCTGAGAATGGTTCTTCAACTAGTTGTGCACCCAATTTATAGTAATTTCATCTAGTTCCCCAATGTCCTTGTGATGATGTTATGTAGGACCATATCAAAGGTCATACTAAAGTCAAGATATATCATGTTAACTGGTTCATCCCCATTCATTGGTTACCCGTCAAAGAAGAAAATTTTGTTTTATACCAAGTCTTAACTCTAGGGAGGTTGAAAGTTAGAAGTACAATTCCGCATATGAACTGGTAGGTAAATATAGTAATTCAAGTGTGTTGCTCTCAATATGAAATATTTTACAGACATATTATTTTACTCCGAGTTGGAGGCACAGGATCCATTGTGATGCTAAATCCATGGAACTGAATAAAAAAACTCCAAAATCTATTTAAGCAGATTCTGGTCTAAATGAAATGTATAAAAATATTTCTAGCAATAACAATTTATCCTTTAAATAATTAACTTGGTTTCAGTTGTCTTAGAAAAATAACATCCATGTAGGTAGTATTTTAACTGTTTCCCCCTCTGAATTTCATCTTCTCACTTGTCAGCATCTAAGTGCAGCAGACCAAGAGGTGCCATGTCAAGCTTTGCCAATTGTGTGAAAATGAATCAGTTTTTTTTAAACATATAGGTTGGCTTTGCCACAATAAATAGGCCTTAGATGAAGCAGTTTGAGTCTTAAGAATCCCAGCTTTGTGCAATCTATCCCACACTGGCCAGGATTCCACTGCACTCCGTTACCACGTCAGGTGTACCAAATGCAATTTGATCCACCAACTTCTACTTGGTCCTTTTGGGCGGTTTGCCAACATACTGCAGTGGGCTGAAGGGGACGCACACAACAGTGAATGTTGATCAAGATACAGATTTTGATCTCTGCTGGTATTTTACAATAATGTAAGAAAAATGGGGGGAGGGGGAAATCAGCCCATAAATATTTGCCCTCAGTCGGACCACAGGTTGTTACACTTGCCTGATTTATAGAATCATAGAAGATTAGGGTTGGAAGGGACCTCAGAAGGTCATCTAGTCCAACCCCCTGCTCAAAGCAGGACCAATCCCCAGAAAGATTTTTACCCCAGTTCCCTAAATGGCCCCCTCAAGGATTGAACTCACAACCCTGGGTTTAGCAGGCCAATGCTCAAACCACTGAGACATGAAAGGCCTATTTAAAAGGGCTCAGAGACTTAGTTAGCCCTTCTGGGCTAGAATGTTGCCTTGCACACAAAAAACTGAATGTTCTGTTAGGGCATCATGCCCTAAAAGGGCTCTAGCAAAATTGTTAGTGGAACATACGTGTGTTAGTGGGCTTACCATTTCTCCTACTGCTCAGATGGGAAGGCTGATCAATCATTCCAGAGATCAGCACCCCAAATCAAAATATTAGGAATAAGCTTCAAAAATCTAGATAGAAAAAAAATATGTATGTATTTCCCCAAATCAGGTGCCCTAAATATTTGGAGGAGGGAGGGGAAGTGTTGACAGAAAAGTACATAGTTTGAACAAGGTGTAATAAACGTTTGTCTCAAATCTGGACTTAGAGTTCAACATCTGAGTGTTTACTGTGAACCTTCCCCAAGCTTATACCCAGCTTGGATCTATCTCGCTGCCACCAGACAGGAATATAGCACCTGCCTCGCTCTGGTCCCCCCAGACTTTCCTGTGCGAACCCAGACCCAGGACCCATTGGTCCTCCCTATTCTCTCCCCGTTTCCCCCTTTCCTCGGTGTAGCCCTGCAGATACGCGAGGGCAATCTCGCTTCCGAGGCTAGGCATTCACCTAGACCGACAAGAGATTCCCTCCTTTGTCCTGAATCTTTTCCTGCCCTGGCAATGAAGTGAGAACAGAGTTGGGCTTCCTCCCCCTCTGACCTGTACCGAATAAGACAGATATACAAGCCGGGACAGAATCCTCTCCCTCCTGCATCTAGGAAAAGAAACTTCCACAAGGTTTTAAAAGAAATTATGCAAAAGGAAAGAAAACAAAACAAGTGTGACTTGCATTAACGGAAATCATACAGGCTCTTGTCTAGAGAAAATATGAATAACAGTCTGATTTAAAGCATAGCCCAATTAAACCAGTCCAACACAGTACACCACACACATGTAAATACAAATCAAAGCTCATCACAGCCGATTACTTTGTTTTCCTTTTGTACTCACAGATGTTTAGGAGAAGATTTGAAAGAAGATGGAGTTAGAAGAAAACTTGTTTACTCACAGCCGAGGAAAACAAAAAGACCCAGAAAAAAGCCAAAAACCTCCAGAGGTTCCCACCCTTACTTTTGAAAATCCTGTTTCCTGATTGGTCCTCTGGTCAGGTGTTTGGGTCCCTTTGTAAACCCTTCACAGTAAAAGAAAATTAACCCTTACCTTACCGATCTACTTATGACACAAGGTGTTATACAAAAAGGCAATAATATTATTGCCACTTAAAGCTAGTTATCTAACTAGCACGCAAATTATCTTTTTTGTCTGTTACTCCAACATACCGTTCTCTTCTCTGAACTCCTCCACTGGCTCCCTGCTTTTCACTCCTTTAATCCGCTTGCTATCATTTTCAAGACCCTAGGTAGTTCCACCTTATCCAACCTTGTTTTTCATGTTTCCCTCTCTCCTGGACTCGCCCATGAGGCCAGCCTGAAACAACAACTAACCTCTGGTAATATTTAAAGCCCTATTCATCTGTTTCTCCTCCAGCTGGCTCCATGCCATCTCTTATGTCTCACCTTTTGCATGCAATGCTTTCACAATTCTGGCCCACAAAGCTACTTCCCCTCTCTTCATTCAAATCTCTCCATAGATTAACCTCCTTCGTACTCCCCACACTAAGTGAGCCAGTAATAGAAAATAATCTTTTTGGTTTATTTTAAACTATTTATTCCTTCTACTGAACTCTCTCTGCTATGCTGTGATTGTCTGGGTGGTAAGAAAGTGGCTCCAGGCCAGTGTCTCTCCGAGGGAACCCCAAGCAGAGGGTGGGATTATAGTGGAGGGAAGGAAGCATGAAGGCCTCACGCTATGCTGTGTTTAGGACCCCAGATTGCCTTGTCCCAACCAGATGTCTGAATGAATATAATATAGACAAACCATCCTCTTCATGCCATATAATACATGTGATCCACTTACCAAGCCATGTTTCACTGACAACATAAGACCCCCCTTTCACTGAAACTAAGCATAAATGACACTTTATGCCCTCAGAAAGCTCAAACTAACATTAAAATGCTAGTTACTAGGAAGGAAAAGAATTATTCTGGGCCACAAAATACTGTGAAATATGCTGACAAATTACTTCATTTCTGACATTTACAAAAAAAATAGTTAAAAGACGGCCTGTACTCTAAATATTTTGATTTGTAGAAATAAAACACATATGTGAGAAAAAGATGATCTATGATAATTGCCTGTGTGCTAAAATGTCTTTGCAGCATGCTAAAAAGGGTCAGAATACCATAAAGGCCCGATTCTGCTCTTGTTAAGGTCCACAGGCGTGTTGCTATTAACTTCAGTTGAAGCAGGACTGGGCCCCAAGCCACTGTCTGAATTCTCCTTTTTCTAATCAATTGAATCCATAACTTGCATTGCTTAGGAGGGAGATACCGATCGCGTCACTGGGACTAAATCATCATGGAGTAAATATTGCAGGCCAGTTTCTCAGATGCACTGCTGTAAATCTGGAAAAACAATTTACTTTTGTGGAATTTACTGTGTATTTACATTGCTGTAACTCAGACCGAAATCTGCCCCTCCGTGTGTGTGATTTATTATTTCTTTTTCTCAGCTGTTTGTGTAATTGAAGATGTGACTGCAGGTTGGGTAGCATAGCTAGATAAAAGCTAATGTAGGTAACACACAGAAAAAGATAGCAGTGAAGATGTGTTGGTGTCAGCTTCAGTGGGGGCTAGCAACGGGAGTATCTATTCAGGGTCCTTGCACCGACTTGTACAGCCTGAAATCCATGCTGCTGCATCATCACTGCTTTGTTTAGCCAGGCTAGTTAGATATACCCTAAGTAAGAAGTTTCCAGCTGGTGCACATCATTTGTGATGATCCAGCTGGTACAGTTTGGCCTCACATTCATATCTAAAGACTTCAGTATTTGCTAAGAAAAATGAACTACAAACACAAAAAGGCTGGAATAATCACTATAAGAAACAATTCATTTCTACAGTATAATCAAGAGTATTAATGCTGTACTTCCCCTCCCCTCCAAAAATATAACTGTTGTCTCTGTACACAGTATATAACAATGTAGTTTTAGAGTAACTAATTTACTGTGGTTGGGCATAATGCTTTTAGTGTCATTGAAAGTTCATGCAAGTTCCAATGTTCTCCCACAAAACCACAGTTTCACACTTTGTCCTGTGTGGGACTTGCAGTTTGTGTTTCATAAAATAAAGTTTTATGAGAGTACTTTTATTTTAAGAAACCTGTTTTCCTACATACTTGGACAGCTTCCTTGAAATAAAAGCCTGCAAACTATTTTCAGTGAATTTTGATCTAATGCTAATACATTTATTGATTTATTGAAATTTCTCTCTCTCTCACAAGCAGCAAGGAAAATACATTTCCACAGAAGATACTCACCGATAACATTGAAATGCCTATGAAGTCATTCACAGTGAAATACTCTCCACCTGCATTAGCACAGGAAATCAGTGCTGGGGCCATTCGGGGGTGAAATACACTCCCAATACCAGGGTCCGAGCTGTTGTGCAAGCCTCTGGAAGTGGAGAGCTGGCTAAGCCAGCTCTGCATCACCCAAGAATCAGAGAGATAGCAGAGCAGGAGAAGGATGTGACTAGAGTACCTTGTGACTCAGCCTCCCCAGCTGCCCCTGGATTGGGAGCACATACACATGGTTTTAAGATGCCTTTGCCCCCACCAGCTCCTTCAGGTCTTGACTGAGCAGAGCTCAACTAGACCCAAATAAGGGCCCAGGAACTTTAAATCTGACCAGTATTCTGTGAATAACCAGTGCAACAATTGGGATGCCAGAGCAATGTGCTCCTTTCATCCTACATTCGTCAGCAGGTAGAACAGATGACAGCAGATTTCCTTATGGCTCCTGCAGTGATAACAGGATAAAAAGCCTGGTAATCTTATTGTAGTCACTGAGGTCAGCAGCAGTTACTCTGATCTGACAAAGGGACCAATAGCGTTAACTGAGAAGATGCCCTCAAAAAAATAAGTCATTTTCAGAGTGGAACTGCATTTTCAGTTGTGTAGAGAGCCATGCACTGGCCCTCTGCACCAAGGGTGATTTTTAGACTCGGGTTTTCTGCTGGGTTGAGAGGGCTGCATATTGGAATGGGGGCTAGGGTGTGTGTGTGTGTATTTTTCCGCATTGGTGACATGCCAATGTAGATGTGTTTTTGTATATTTTAAATATTTTTCATCTGCGTGACCCTAGTGACATGCTGTAGATGCACTATGTACCTGGGGGAAAAAACCCTCAAACCACTCCCCCCCGCACCCTGCCCCCCCAAACCCACCACCACCATAGAATTGTTTCACAGAACACTGGGAAGAGCTCTCTCTCTCTCTCTCTCTCTCTCTCTCTCTCTCTCACACACACACACACACTTTCCCCTCCATCTCCTTTAGAGTTCAGGTGGGATTTTTGGGTGTGGATTAAACATGCATCTGAGGTACTAGACTGATATCTACGAAGACTGACTTTGTTCTCCAGAGAACAGTCACAGCACATACAGGGCAAGTATTCTCTTGCTTCGCCATCAACTTGTCTCAGGGTGAGTCTACAATGGAGCTGAAGCTTCAATATCCAGCTTTGTTAGACATAACTGTGCTTGCCTTGATCGAGCTAGTGCACTAAAAATAGAAAGAAGTCTAGCCACGGGGCACATCCTCTGTATGATCACATCTGATATCTCAGGGCAAATCTAGCCCTTCCCACCTCCCACTGACGGCTGCACTTCTGTGTCTATTATGTCTATCCAAGCTGGAAATCACACATCCATTGCTCATGTAGACATACTCTCAATCACACCTTTCAGGGGATTGGATATTGTTTATTCTTCATGGCCCCTAAATCCTTGGCATCTCTGCTTAGACTGCTGACAAAGCTGCCAATTGGCACTGTTGTTGTCTGTCAGATGGGCACCTGTCTGCTGGTAACAGGGCTGAGGCTATCTGCTCATTATATGTAGGTCGCCAAACAGCTGTCAAAATGGCAACAACTTACAATTATTAAGTACTGACTTGGATCTGGATTTAAATCACTGAGCTAGAGGAGATGCTCTGTATCCTAACACCTGTCCTCTGAGCAGCCTGTCTCAATTGTTGTGTGGTCTGCTGGCTCCAACTCCTTGCCTACTAATTCATATTCTGAAGTCAGCAGTACAACAGAAACCTTATAGTAGTGGACTTGGCTTGCAGCATCCTGCTTTCCCTTGCAGGAGCAGGATTTGGCCTGAAAAGTTTGTCAGGGGGAAACTACCTTTTCTTTCTCTCCTCTCCTTAGACAGAACTACCAAATGAACTACTTAATGATTTTTAACAAGAGGAACTATCCTCCTGCTGGCTCTCCCTGAATTCAAGGCCTCACTGTTGAACGCATAGAGAGTGTTTTTAAAACACACCTTACGTAACCATAGATAGGAGGGATTCAAACGCACAGAATGTGTATTTTTTAAATATAATTTTTCATACTCCAGGCATTTAAAAGCACTTGAAAAAAGAAGTTAGATGAAGTGATTCTGATGGCAAACTTCACAGCTATTTTTAACTGAGCAACTACTTGGGCCATTAGGTCAAGTACACTGTTGCCATTATTGGCAAGGACACACTGAACGCCCTTACCTTTTCTGAAAGATGTTAAGGGATCTCTGACTTTCCCCTGGACTGCTACAGGGCTGTGAGAAGGGGCTCAAGTGTGTACCTACTTTGAAGAATAGCACTCGAGATGCTGCATCAACACTGCAGTGCCATGGTCAGCAGTATGTGTGTAGGTCTCATTCTTTTCTACTTATCCACTTCAAGTATTATTTATATACTTCAAGGTACCCATTACTTTAGTAACTTACACCATGAACCACCCAAGTGCCTAAGCATGTGATCAGCCCACCAAAGTCACATATTACTACACAAGGCCCCAATCCATATTAAAGTTACATATGTGTTTAAGGGCATTGCTGGATCAGGGCTTTGTGTCTAATCCTAACATGGGACTGACCATAACATCGTTGGGCACAGAGCATTTACTAAGTAAGCAAATCTACAAATAGACTCATCTTAAAATCTCTGAGACATGGCAATGATATTTATGATAAAGAAAAGGTGGCAACTGTAAAAACGGAACATAATACATATTTTTAAAAATTTGAAATGCAGTTAGCATCAGATAAATGGCTGTAAAAATGAGACCTTCTTACACGTTAGATCTGCTCATGACTAAGTCATATCAGCTTAGTTGTGTGACACTAGTTAAAAATATACGTTTTTTTACACCTGTTAGTTCTGCACAGCCAATACCAATACAGAAGAGATCTGGATTTTATACTATCTCGTGCACCACCACCAGAAGAGTTACAGTCCAACTGTGAACTTTATTTATAAACCTAAACAATCAAGTTTAAAACTCAGATGCACAGACTACAAATCCAGAAATTATTATCAAGCACAAAAATGTGCATACCTATGCAGACGAGAAATTCCAATTATGTTACAGCTAGTATTTTTTGTTGTTACTGAATCTGAGCTGTGTACACAATACACTGTTAAATAGGCAATATTTCTTCAGCTGAAACTGATTGTAAAATAGCAACTAATCACAAAAACATGCATGTAAAGAACTGATTCTGGAAAAAAACAGTCAACTGACACCATGCATGTGTTTTGTAGGCATGACTCGTGTTCTGAAAATGCAGTCAAAATGTTGTAGAGGTGCTAAAGCAAATTGATATAATGTTACTTCACAATGTGTTGTTGAGGTTTTATGGTCACCCTGCGCCAATAGTCTTGGGAAGTTATTTTGCATTCTTATATAAACCTTTTTTCCAATCCTGTTTTCCACAAAAAAGGCCTTTCAATAATGTACAACCTTCTGTTTATACACAGTACAGGAAAAACACGATGAACTGAGTAACACAATCTCTGCTTTAAACATATTCTTAAAACAGGATTTCTACAACTTCATGTAAACAAAAAAGAGAGACTGTATTAAGCACTTGCCACTGCCCCCTCAAAAGGAGCAGTCTCTTCCTGTAATTAAACTGCAATGCTTTACAGTGCAATTTTTAAAATAATGAATATAAAAAGTAAATCAATAAAACCGAACAGACCACCCCCCCAAAAGCTTATCCTGCAAATTAACTTAACAGTAATAAAACCCGTGCCAGCTTGGACCCTTTCTTTTTCATGTACACAGCAAGAGCAGGTATGTGGCTGAGGAAAAACAAAGTAGGCTATTTTCCACCTTCAGTCACGGGATGTTAACTGACCTCTGGCAAACATTTAAAGATATTTCTCAAAACGCTCAAGAAAGAATTAAAAACAGGAGTGGAGGAAAAAAAAGTGAACATCTGTTCCAGCCCCACACTCAAACAACCACAATGAAGGAAATTCATAATTAATGCTGTTTTGGCACCCTGTTTGTTCAGCCTGCTTTCTTTTGTTAAAAACACAAGTTCAGGGCACCATTAGTGTATGTAAGGACTCTCCTGATGCATATAACAAAGAGGCAGGTTTGTTTTTATTTTCCCCTTTTAAAGGAACAATATCAGGAAACAGATTCATGTTTAAGATAAAGAATTACAATAAAAAGTACCTACCTAAATGAACTACAGTTTATGAAGCTATGAAAATACATTCAAGATATGTTTTATAGCACCAGGTTAAACAGGCTTTACAGCTGTACAAAAGCCATTCAGCCACTTACAGTACAGGCTATAAAATAAAACTTCTAATGCACAGTGAACAGTATTTACCTAAACCAACTGCTATGTGCATTGAAATTATTAGAGGGATCTAAATAATACGTGTCAAGCTGCATGAAGTCTTCTAGCTCAGTTAGGCCCCAGTCCAGCAAAGAACTTAAGTATGTGCATAACTTTGAGAATGCAAATAGTCCTACACGCTTAAAGTTGGGGCCTTTTAACTCTCAGGGCCAGGATTAAAGTGATCTGAATCCTAAGGGCTCAGTGGCAGAAAGTCCACTGGGGAAGGAGCCAGTGCGCAGCCCAGCTGGGAAGAGGACATAGCCAGGGTGGCCCAAGAGTAAACTGATTCAGCAGCTTCACACTGGCAGATGTCCTCGGTAGCCTCCAATAGAATTTAAAGCATGTGCACAGCAGAAAACTTGAGGGAGGGTGGTGGCAGAAACACTGCCTAGTTTCTTGGGGTGACTACTCCTGCGTTTTTGAAGACCTTAATGCAAAATGTACTATACATGACCCTTCATTTGCTTTTAAAGAATCTGCTTCCCCTTCCAGTTTTTATAAACTCATCAAGATAATCTGGAAGGTCATTTTTCTTCAACCAAACTACATTGTACCAATTATTTGTTCTAATCTATCTACTAATTAATGAGTCAGGTTCAATGCTTTTATCATCCTTCTTGTTTTTGCTAATCAGGAGGCTCATATGCGCCAACAAACCTACAGCATCATGTTAAGGTTTTAACTTAATCCTATGGTGTGATTATGAGAATAGACCTACATTGCTTTGCTTTGTTGATATTATGTTACCTTCAACGAATCTCATGTGGAAGTACTGCTGTCAACACAGGTTTCTTGACGGTATCAGTATGCACATTTTTAAATATAAAAGTCCTAGAAATGGCTGAACCAACTTTCTGTGCAAAGGTAGAAGTAGTAGACTAAGGACTTAGCTAAACAGAGAGTTAGTATGCAGCAAGCAGGGGCGTGAATCTGCAGCACTCCTATTGGGTTGAATGGCCCCTGCTACCATGACCCTAGGGTTCTGGAGTGTGCTCTGATCTACTGCTGTTTGAAATCGCAATAAGAGGAACATTCTTGCAGGGTTTTATAGCTATTTTCTAACACTCTAGTTTCTGAGACTAATATTATTATTAGTTACTACTTGTACTACAGTAGAGGCTTAGAGGCCTCAACCATGATTAAGGGAGTATACATACTTTATAGTACAAAACAGTCCTTACTCTGCAGATCTTACAGTGTAAGGGTTTTGTTTAGTTTTGGTGATGTGATAGGAGTCTTTTCTTTGGTTTTGTTACCAGAAGATGCATTGCACAATTAAACACAAATGCTCCTGGCATTTAAGACATCTGAATGTCCACATGCTAGTAATGCAACTGCTTAGAACCACTGACTGTATCATAGCTAATTTATACGCAGGTCAGAAGTTCTCCATAATTTTACAAATGGCCGCTCAAAAATCCTATTAATTATTTCTATTACTGGAGCATTTATAGGCCCTAGTCAGGAGAGAGGCCTCAGAGTGCTAGGTGCTGTGCAAAGACATAGGAACTATAAACAGTATTAATAATTAACACATGGTACCAACCTAGGCTCCAATCCCACATTTGGATCTGCACCCTCATGGAGCCCCTTTAGCTTCAATAGCAGTAGGCCAAGTTCTCTACTGTCATCCACATGGCAGAAGGTGAAATCCTGCCCCCACAGAAGTCAATCGGAGTTTTGGCACTGACTTCATTGGGGCCAGGATTTCATTCCAGATCTTTATATTCTTATTTTCTATATATTAAGCATCTAATGCAAATAAACAGGAGCCTTAGGTGTGAAACAAGTGCAGACAATGCTGGAGAACAGGATTTTTTCTCTTTCTATTGTGAACTAACACACTACTATGCTATTTACACATGGGCTAGTCTACATCTAATTTTCATAAAAAATGTGGCGCATATTATAGGTTTTGTAGCTGGGTTAATTTGCTCTCAATAGGCAATTAGGGAAGTTAGAGCTCCCATCAATCTGAATGACTATGAGACCATTCCTTAGACGTTAAAAATATGTTTCTCAGATTACAGTAGAACTTTGTTAATTCACACTGCTAGTCTGCACACACGTAGTTCATATACCAAAAATGTGGTATTCTTTGCCTACTTCTCAGCAAAGATTTAATAGCAGAGCTCTGAAGTTAGGTCTCATAGTAATACCTTTCATTACTTTTACAAATTATTCTACAGGAGAACATCTACTAATTTAACGTAAGGTATTACAACTAATTATATCTAAACAGCACACCAAATCAATGAAGATTTTTAAAAACAAGTGGCTGAAGTTCGGCTTCTGGGCATACTGGGTGTGTTCACACTGCCACTGGAAGCAAGCTTCGCAGCCCAGGTAGACAGACTCACGCTAGCAGGGCTTGAGCTAGAGCACTAATAATGGCAGGGTGGGCTGCTGGCTGAGCCACAACATCCACGCTGCTCTTTTTAGCACGCTAGCTCAACCTGCAGTGCAGACTTACCCATTAAGGCTATTGGGGCTTGATCCTGCAAGGCAAGGCACTGATTCAGTGGGGCACTTAAGCACATGTTTAATTTTAAGCAGCTGACTTCATGGTACTACTCAGGTGCTTAAATAAACACGTGCTTAAGTGTTTTGCTGGATCGGGGCCAGAGTGCTCAGCACAATGCAGAACTGAATCCCTAAATTTGTGACCCGATTTTCAAAGGGGTTGAGTACCCACTTGTTCAGTGACTTGATTTACAAGCCTAATTGTAGGTACTTTTTTTTTTTTTTTTTTTAAAACCTGGCCATAGAATATTTTGTGGTGAATTATCTTTTCTTTCCCCACTTTTATTTTTTTTTTTTTAAATCTTGTTCCTCATTAATATTGAGCCTCGTTAGTACTGTACTTGGACATGTGGCCCAAGAAAAACCCTACTTGCTGCAGGTAGTGGGGTTGGGTATTCAATAGCTGACAGTCGTCCCTCTGATTCAGCACTAATCCAATCCAATGATCTAGCCTGGTGTTAGAAAGAACTGTACTGTAGAGATGCCTGATAGGTGAGATGCAGTAGGCTGAGTTTCTGGTTAAGTAGTTATAGCAAAACAAAATATTTTGCTATTTATTAACACTGCACTCAGTCTCTGAGCTCTTATTCCTCCGTCACTGAATCCTCAATTTGTCTTAAAAGAACCTCATCATAATTTTACACTTCTACCATCTGCCTTAAACACGCACACAGAAATATGTGGAAGAAAATGTAGAATGAAATGAAGTAAAAATCTTAAATAAATCCACATATTCCATAGAATCTGTATGGATAGTAATTCCATGCTCTAATAAGAATATAACAGTAGGGAATCTATTATCAACCACCTGACCAGGACAGTGAAGTGACAATGAAATGCTAAGGGAGATTAGAGAGGCTATCAAAATAAAGAACTCAGTAATAGAGGGGGATTTCAAATTTCCCGATATTGACTGGGTACGTCACCTCAGGATGAAATGCAGAGACAAAATTTCTCAATACTTTAAATGACTGCTTCTTGGAGCAACTGGTACAGGAACCACTCAAGGAGAGAGGCAATTCTCAATTTAGTCCTGAGTGGAGCGAAGGATCTGGTCCAAGAGGTAACTATAACAGGATCGCTTGGAAATAGTGACCATAATACAACAACATTTAACATTCATATGGTGGGAAGAACACCTCAACAGCCCAACACTGCGGCATTTAATTTCAGAAAGGGGAACTATGCAAAAATGAGGAGGTTAGTTAAACAGAAATTAAAAGGTACAGTGACTAGAGTGAAGTCCCTGCAAGCTGCAGGGACACTTTTCAAAGACACCGAAATAGAGGGCCAACTTAAACGTATACCCCAAATTAAAAAACACAGTCAAAGAACTAAAATAGAGCCATGTGGCTTAACAACCAGGTAAATGAAGCAGTGAGAGATAAAAAGGCATCTTTTAAAAAGTGGAAGTCAAATCCTAGTGAGGTAAATAGAAAGGAGCATAAACTGCCAAATTAAATGTAAAAATGTAAAAGGAAAAGCCCAAAAGAAGTTTGAAGAACAGCTAGCCAAAAATTCAAAAGATAATAACAAAATGTTTTTTAAGTACATCAGAAGCAGGAAGCCTGCTAAACCACCAGTGGGGCCCCGGATGATCGGGATTCAAAAGGAGCACTTAAAGATGATAAAGTCATTGCTGAGAAATTAAATGAATTCTTTGCGTCAGTCTTCATGGCTGAGGATGTTCGGGAGATTCCCAAATCTGAGTAATCTTTTGCAGGTGACAAATCTGAGGAATTGTCACAGGTTGAAGTGTCATTAGAGGAGGTTTTGGAATTAACTGATAAACTTAATGGTAACAAGTCACCGGGACCAGTGAAAGAACTCAAATGTGAAATTGCAGAACTATTAACTATGGTTTGTAACCTGTCATTTAAATCAGCTTCTGTCCCCAGTGACTGGAAGATAGCTAATGTAACGCCAATATTTAAAAAGGGCTCTGGAGGTGATCCCAGCAATTCGATTGAGTAAAGTTAACGTCATTACCAGGCAAATTATTTTGAACATAGTAAATAAAAAGGTTGTCAAACTATAGAGACATAATTGTTGGTGGAAAGTAACTGGTTTCTGTAAAGGGAAATGTCGTTCCTAATCTGCAGCGTTCTTAGTGGGGTCAACAACTGTGGCAGGGGATCCGATGAGACATAGAAGTACTTAGATTCCCGGAAAGCCTTGACAACGGTCCCTCGCCAAGGCATGGTTATTGTATAGGTAGAGGGACGATCCTTTAGGATGAGAACCAGTTTAAGACGGGAGAGGGGTTCAGTATTGGAAATTTCCGATGGAGAGGGTTACTAGTGGTGTTCTCAGGGTTCGCAGTCTGGACCAATCTATTTCACTTGTGCTAATGATCTGGAGAGGGTACAGTTGACTAGTGGCAAAGTTTGCAGATGATACTAACGTGCAGAATGGTTAAGACAAGGTGGTCGCAGAACTTCACAAGATCTCACAAACGAAATCGCTTGGCAACAAATGTGCAAGATGAAATTTAATGTGGTAATGTAGGACTGCCATTGGAAAATACGTCCTCTGTAGACACCATATGATGGGGCTATTTAGGATTTAGGAATAGCGACGATCTGGAGTCATCGTGGATGATTCTTTGAGACGTCCACACAGTGTCGCGGGCGGCAGTCACAAAGCAACGATTGTTAGGCATCATTCAAAAGGCGTAGGAATAGATGCGAGATACTCTTTTGCCTTCTATATACATCCATTGGGTTGCCATCTTGCTACTGCAATACAGATGTGGTCTCCCCTCATCAACCAAAAGATATACGGTGCCTTTAGAAAAGGTTCGAGCAGGGCACTAAAATGATTAGGGTTGGAACGATCCTATATTGAGGAAGAATTAAAGAGGCTGGGCCTTTTTCCGCTTGTGAAAGCGGAGACTAAGGCGGGAATGCGTAGAGGGTATATAAATCCCAGTTAGGCCCTGTTGTGGAGAAAGTTGAATCAGGAAATTATTTATTGATTCCACTCTATGCTAGACTCCCAGGGGCCACCTGCAATTAAATGGAGCGCAGGTTTCAAAAATAAGGGAAGTTTCTCACCGATTGCATACATACAGGTGCAAATGATTTACAGCTGAGCTGTATTAGCACGTACAGTAACTCCTCACTTAAAGTCGTCCGTGACAACTGTTTTGCTGTTTATGTTGCTGCCAATCCATACGGAAGGCTTGTTTAAGATCGCACCGTTCTCCGCTTGGCTCCTGCTTGTGCCACTAGCTTTGTCAGATGCAGGGAGAGCGGCCGTTGCAGCTAGCTCGGTGGGGGCTTTTACCAGGATGGATCGCAGAAGCCCCCCTTAGCTCCGCCACTCCCTAACGTTCCCAATGTTGAAGCTTGCCGAGGCTATCATTGCGAGGCTGCACTGGCAGTTCGGGTGTCCCTCCGCCCACTGCATGTGTGCTTGCTCCTGCCTCGACCTTGGAGTCCTCCGAGATCCGTTGCTGGTAGCTGCGTAGGGGGGACTATGTCAGGGTGTCCCCCTCCCCCTCGTCCTGCACCCTGCTTACCGCTCTTCCATATAGAGCCGGCGAGGCGGACACGTGGAGGAAGAGACAGAGAGGCTGCGCGGGAGCAGCTGCATGTCTCGCATCCTGATCCACTATAAAGACAATGCCACTTAGAGTGGGTCGACATACCTCAAACGAGAGGCAGTGTGGCATCTTCTCTCCTCTCCCCACACACAGGGCCGTGTGTCTGTCTCTGTCTGCTATCTGTCGCCCTCCCCTTCGTGTTTCATGCTGCCTTGTCAGAGAGGCTACCTTAACACATGTTAACCCTTGAGGGCTCAGCCGAGTGGTAGTTCATCATTTAGCAGCAAGGCATTCCCTGGGAAATATCCCTCCCTCTTCCACCCTCTAACTTCACCACCTCAACCAAGCTTCACAATCATCATAGCTGTGTACAGTATTAAATTGTTTGCTTAAAACGTATATTTTTTTCCCTGGAACCTAACCTCCCCCATTTACATTAATTCTTATGAGGAAATTGTATTCACTTAACATTGTTTTGGTTACAGTCACATTTTTCAGGAACATAACTACAACATTAAGTGAGGAGTTACTGTACTACTTCACCTTATACTGTGGAATACCCTGGGAGAGCCCAGACAGTAGCTATGCATGCAGGAGCAAAGAATCTGCAGAAGCGAGACCAGCTGAAGGACAGAGGCTGTCCATGTGTCTCCAGGGTCAGTGCCTTCTTCCATGGAAGGAGTAGGAAACACTGGAAGTTGAAATGCATGGAGTTTCCTTTCCCTTTTGTGGGTTATTCCATGTAGGGGACAATGGGGCTCTAAATTCTTTTGGCTGTAGCAGGAACACCTGCTGACACAAAAAGGAAGGTGTAACTTTTCAGACTCAAGTTTTGCCTGTGATTGCATTTCAAGAACTGGGGAAAATTTGGCTGCATAAAAAAGAATGTCAAGACTATGCTATTTCTTTTGAACTTGAAAAGAGCTAGTTAAGCCATCATACCGCATTAAGCATGCAATTACCATTGGGTATCAGAAGTACTTTTGACTTCAATAGAATTCTGACAGTTTACACCAGCTGAGGATATTCACCCTACCAATGAATGTCTTTTTCATTAATTGATAGATTAGCTTCGCTTTTTTTGTTGTTGCAGATGGTATTAAATCAAAAGATTAGATATTGTGTAAATTATGGCCCATCATCAATCAGAGATTTATTTAGGAAAAATTGCTGCACTTTACACAATTTGCTCCTCTATATTACCTGAAATTCTGCAGCTTTCAGATTTCTGAAAATGCAACAAAGCCATCTTGGTTTCAACTTGAAAAAAATATCCTTTCTATATCACTGAAGTGCCCAGATGCTATAATTTGCTACTAGAGCTACTAAATCATTTTTCAAATGGTATCCTGAGACTGTATTGTCTGGAAAGGATTTTGGGGCGGGAGAAGAGGTGGGAATCTGTTGCAGCTGTTTTATATTGCTTAACTTAGCTCTCATACTGTAGTTTCAAATAAAGAATCAAGGATTCTATCTTTTGGGTAGCTAAGAAATGTGCAATGATTTCTATATCAAAGCATATATATAGGTTGAGAATTTCAAAGAAGTGCTGTGAAATCCTCAACTGCAGCTTTTTTATTCTTAAAATATTGCTATTGCAAAAATCTTTGGCATATTTGGCATATTATCATATCATTTTACCCACTGCCTAGATCTTGGATTCCTAAAATCTTAAAGAAAAACAGGAGAAAAGTCCCACCATGGATTTGAATAACTATTAAAGGGAGATATTACATGGTAAACTGATTATATTATCACTAATTAGAATATCCGCTTATTTTACATTTTTGTAAAGATTTTAAAATGTGCTTAACTTGTTTGAGGCCTAATCTACCATAAAATAATTACAGCAGTTGAATATAAGCATACTTGACATGTATATGTATTCAGGTATATTTAGTACTCAGTATTCAGGTATTCAGTACAGTACTGCACACGACACAAAAGTTTGGATTGTATGGATTGTTTGTTTGTGAGTATACATAGAAACCTAACAACAAAAAAAGGATTTGGAAACATGACAACCCAACATTTGGTATTTAACTCACTGAATAAGCCAGTAGATAGCCCAATAATGCACCAGTCAGCTAGCTGTGGGTCCAAATAAGATACAGTCTCTGATATCGGATCAGTGTGGGCCACCCATGAAAACCTGACCCTTACATCTCCCTTGCAAGTAGAGAGACTGAGCAATACCTGTTGGTGTGCCACACAGCATCACCAATGCTTGCTGCTGTCAGAGTGCAATTCCAAAACTGGCTACCCCAGCAGAACCATTAACTGCCGAACTATATCAGGCAGTGAGTATGATTAGAAACCTATTAAAATTATAAAATTGTTTAGATTTTAATAGATTACACATTAAACACGAGAAAAGAAGTCAGAGCCAGTTTTGCACAGAAAGTTGAGTGAAATGATCATTTTTTCAAATTTTTAAAACATTTCCAACATTCCTGATCTCACCCTGTCATAGTATACTTCCTCAATTTGAACCTTAGAGTCCAAAAAATGAAGTACTAGCATGAAATCCTCTAAGCTTAAATTAACAGCTTAGATCTGATACGCTGCCACCAATCAGGACTCTGAGTGCCCGATAAACTCTGGTCTTCCCAAAACCTTCCCTGGGGACCCCCAGATCCGCCCCTGGATCTTCCCCAAGGAAAGTAAACTCTTTCCTCGCTATGCTATTCCAGGCTTTCCCCCGGGTTACCCTGGACTCTGTGATCCAAACTCTTGAATCTTAAAACAGAGGACTTGCACTCACCCAGAGGCATACGTTTCAAGCTCGGTGAATCTAGACAGGATTCCTCCTCCCTTTCTCTTCCTCCCCATTCCTGGTGAGTACAGCTCATCCTTGAGCCTGGCACTGCGGGAAAATCAAACGATCTTTAAAGGAGTTTTAATAAAGCAAGAACTAGAATCTCTGTTTCCGATGTATTTACAGTGGTTTTTTGCTTATAGAAATGTGAGAAAACTGTCCAAATCAGCAATACAATTTAACGCACTTCCGCTCCACTGAAATTAGCAGTAAAGACTATCCGTCCCTTTCTTCTTTGTACTTCAATTGGTAGAGATTATGAGAGCCTTAGGTCGTGTGTCTCTTCAGAACAGAGAAGACTAAAGCAACCCGAAACAACAAAGGCTTCCTCCCTTGAGATTTGAAAGTATCTTGTTTCCTGATTGGTCCTCTGGTCAGGTGTTGTTTGTTAAACCTTTCCAGGTGAAAGAGACATTAACCCCTAGCTATCTGTTTATGACACCCCACCCCCCAAAAAAATAAATAAAGAGAATTATATATGAGTCGTTTAGAGTGAAAAGTTGGGTGAGGTAATATCTTTTATTGACCAAATGGTACTGGTGAAAGGGACAACCTTGCAAGCTACACAGAGTTTATCTTCAGGGTTGACGAACCCAGGCCTGAAGAAGAAGTCTGTATGGCTCGAAAGCTTGTCTCTGTCACCAACAGAAGTTGGTCCAATAAAAGATATTACCTCACCCACCTTGTGTCTCTAATATTCTGGGACTGATACATCTAAAACAACACTGCAAACAACAACCTGAGCCATTTAAAAGCCAGTTGGTAACATTAAACTCCTGCTTCAGGTTTTATAACTAGGTCAAAAATTCACTCCAGGCTGAAATTTAAAATTGTTTGTGGAAATCTTTGGGGGGGGGGGGGAAGGATAACAAAAACAAACACACAAACAAACAAACAAACAAACCGCCCAATATATACAAGGCAGTGGCTTCAGATGATTTTTTGGCATCCTACAACCCCAAAGTAACTTTATTTTATTAAAAAACAAAAAACAAAGAAACTAAAGAAACTGCTGACTTATTTCCATAGAAGAAATTAACCATTTTTGCTATTTTTTAAAAAAAAGGGGGGAGAGGAGGAGAAGGTCCATGTTCTTTCATTTTAAAAATGAGTTATCAGTATATTACTATCACTGAAAATTTGAAAAAGATTATTATGAAGATTTACTAAAATTTTCAAAGGGACATCAATGATCTGATTTAACCCAAAGGCAAAGAAATTAAAGGTGGAAACATCATCCTTCAACACAGATATATATAAAAAACTATACAAAAATATTAACAGCTTGCATTAAAGATGGATATCTATGTGAGGAGGTCTTTGATCCTGGACTTTTCTACCCACCATGGTCTGCCAGACCCCAGATTACTTAATCTACTGGGCATGCTGCAACACTCATGTTTAGTTCCACACATCTGGGCAGGTTATGAGTAAGAGGGATTATATTTTTATGTCTGAAGCAGAGGAGGTTTTAGTTATGTTATTTTTGCTGGTGGAACAAATCTGTATTAAGGTATTTACTGTAAAGGTTACATTATGTGAGGGCCCCGAAGTGCAACATGGGCACCGGGTTGTTCTGTACATCTAAATCAATAAATAATGGAAACTGTTCTTTACTTCTCCCAAAATCTGCTACACAGTGGTGCTATTAAAACATTGCCCCACACCTTAAACAATAGCTATGGAGCTAGGGAAGCATCAAAGATTCCCTTGCAAATGGTTCCTACAGCATAATTGCTAAGGAACACCTGAAGGTTCCCTAACTACCCTTTTAGGCATTATGGGTTCTACTGGCCATGTCTTCCTGAGAGCTGGCTGCAGTAGAAAAATGAACTCTTTCCTTCCTGCTGCCCTCCCCAGTGGAGAAGCAAGGTCTGGTGGGTTCCTTGCCCAGTCAGAAGACCCTCAAAATGGAGGTAAAGGGAGGCAGTAGCCCTCCATGGCAGTGCTCTCTGAAGGGAGAAGATTGGATTAGCAGTCATCCATTATCTCTCTAATCCAGAAGGCAGCAGGAGGAGGCCACCAAGCCTCCCTGAAGACCGGCATTAACTCTCTCTCCTGAGTAACTTTTAAGTTGGGTTGCACTTGCATTTTCCCCAATTTCCCCAAAATATATTTAATTATATTAAAAAACTTGTGGCCTAGAGCAATAGTTTCATAGCAATCGAAACATCTCAAAGATTTATTTCAGGTCCAGAAAAGTTTTAAAGATGATAGAATTGGAAATTCTGCAGTGAGGCTGCTGAAATGTAACTAAGTTGAAAGCTAATAAAGTAAAATTCTTTAAGAAAGAATATCTATTTTATATATGAATTTTGCTACCAGCCTATTCCAAATTCTGACCTTGGAATGTAGTTTGAATGTGGAACTTGGAACAGAAAATTCACAATGTGGAACTTGGTATTATTTATAACCTGGCAAACAGGACTCCCAGAAACCAAGTTAGTTAGCCAAAACAAGATGATCCTTCTAATACAGGTAAAACAACATTTTAAATAATCTAAATGTAAAAATATATACAATCAAAACAGGAAAGTACTTTAGTAGACAGACACTAGCATCCTTATTAATTTTTAACATATTATGGAATGTGGTTGAAACAGTAGATAGCTGAACAGTGTTCTTGACAGACACACAAAATTACACATCCTGACTACATCGTAAATTAGTCTTTTCAGTGGAGATCGCTAAAAAATGCAATATGTCAGAATGATTTCTCAACATCCGCAGCAAAGGAAATGATTCAATTTTTTCCAAACACTATTTACAAAATAATTATTAATAAACTCAATTCTGAAATGTTAATATTCTTATGTAACAAAGAACATTTTAGCTACACTGTACATATTTAATTTTTATATATATGGGGACATTTACTAATCCATTTATTTCACAGCTCTCCAGACATAGATGTCATGCACATTTTTCCATTTAATCATTAATACCAAAACATTAAATAACTTATGGAAAACACATTACATAGCAATATATCAAGCTAAGGGTGTTCATGCTGTTTTTTCAGTAAAATGACTGTGTTGGGTCTATACTTTGTAAAATCAGATAAAATATACTCCTTTTCTGTTAGACTATCAGTGACAGATTCCAACCATTTCCACTATATCTTCCTGTATTCGGACTGTAGGGCAAGGTGCACAGAACTGAAGATACTGAAGTACACTTATTCTGAAACATATCCAGAAACAGTGGGCCAGATTCCTAGCTGGTATAAATCAGTCTAGCCCCAGCCTCCTTGATGGTGAGGATCTGGCCCAGCATGTCTAGCCGTTTATAACTTTCGATCAGTGCAGAATAAAACTGTACAATGGCACTGGAAAGAATTTGTTACAATTAATTTTATTGCTGGGATGTCCATATGTGTTTTGCTTTTGAAGTGAAGCTCAGCATAAAGGAGGCAGAAAATCTATAAGAAAATTCTTCTCCAGCATCATGCTTGGTTTTTTCTTGGTTTTACTGTTTACTTTTGAACTTGGAGGGGAAAAAATTAAGAGGGACACATTTACTGCTCCAGCGGCAAGAAATCCTTGCACCTGTAATCCACTGGATGCACATATCTCAGGATACATTTTACCCAAATTAAAAAAAACAAAACTCCACACAACCCCATGTATTATAAACAGACAGAAGTGGAGAATTGTCCCAAGAACTTAGTTTTTCTTTATATTTTGTTAGCACCCGGATATCATGGTGATGGGTGCATTATAAATAAAGTACCTATATAGGCAGGTAAGATTGACTGTACTCAATATTCAGGTTGAAATTGTAAGCCTCAACCATCCAGAACAAATATTTCATACTTCAGTATAATCCTAGACTCAAGCAGTCAGTCTGCTCCTTCTTAGCAGTGGCATCTTGGATTTGACCTACAGCTTGATTCTCCCTTATGAAGTAGCCCACACAATCCCATAAAGCCCATCTTTAAGTGTTCTGTTCATTCTTCAGTTAGTACTGTCCACATTCAGGGGCTCTGTTGGTTAGCTGCAAGCCTACAGTTGGAGGGGGATTGCAAGTGCTTTATGTTGCCACATCCCCTTCTGCAAGGGCTTTGTGCCACAAAGGGCTCTTTGTTACGCTGGAAGAAGCTGGCATAGCCTTGGGTGAATTAGATTCACTGTGAATACAGTCGACAGATGAGATTACACCATACCTCCTTTTAGATCTCTAGAGTCAAGTCCTATAGGTTTTGCCAGCACTGGCAATTGTATCACAAGTCTCACCATATTTGGTGTTTTCCATAAAACACACTTCCTTTGCATATGTGAGAATCTCAGCTTTCATTAGGAAAAAAAAAAAAAGCTTCTAGACTTCATACTTGGGGAGAAAAAAGCCTGAACATGTGATCAAAGCACACTCCCAAAGTTCAGAAACAGAAGGCAAATAAAAAGAACCCAAAAGCTATGTGTGCGTGGGGTTTTGCTTTGTTTTTAAGACTCACAATTTTCACGTTTTTTGGGTGCCTGACTTGTGATTTTTGAAAGGCTGGGAGTTGGTGATACTGCAACAACAGATACATCTATGGTCTATTGTGGCTCTCTCGCAGCAAAACCAAAAGGCTTAAGTGAAGCTGTAGCTCCTTACCTGTTGGTGTACTACTTCGAAATGAGGAGGAGGGAGTGATTGGGGGCGTGACTGGAGGAGTAAGGCTTCCACTGCTGTGGCGGGGTGGAGTAGATACATTCCCACGGGACACTGAGCTTGACAAAGTCAAAGAGAGTTTAGGCTGAATCTTTTTCTTCAAGGATTCTTGCTCACGGCGAGCTGCATCAGTCATAAATCTAGAACAAAACCAACGATGAGACAAAAATTACAATTCTGAAACAGTAAATTAGCCCTTAATAATGGCCTTTCAAACCCAGATATGAAAGATGTATTCCACTGCAAGGTAGACAGACACTATAGGGGTGAAACTGCTTTGGCATGTTGCTCATTGATAAGCTGGGCTTTAAACTAGTTAGTGAGGGGAAAAAGTTGGGAGAGACTCATGAGATCTCCATGCCTGGCTTCAATATACAGGAGAGGGAAAATCTGCTAAAAGAAGATATGGTAAGCAGAATGGAACCCCGGAAGATAAAAGTATAGACAGCACAGCAAAATAAAGTACCCATATTGATCAGAGTAATAATCAGGCAGCTGTTACACTTCGTGAAAGAACTATACCCAATGTGGTTGCAAAACTGGGTTAGGTCCAAGGGAAACAATTGAAATACTTGTACAAAATGCAAGGAGACTAGGCAATAAAAATACAGAAACTGGAACTACTGGCACAGGAAGTCAGACTGGATATTATATTACAGAAACATGGTGGGAAAGCACTCATGACTGGCATGCAGGTACTGAAGGGTGTATCCTGTTTAGAAGAGATAGGAATCAAGGTAACCGTGGTGGGGTAGCCGTATAGATCAGTGAGGTGGTGGAAGCTGTAAGGAAATGAGATATGATAGAACGGACAAACCAGAAAGAGTCAAAATCACTTTGGGGAAGGATTATAAAAGAGGTTTTGTTAGGTTTAGGAACTGAGTCCCAGTGTCAGACTCAGATATGGCTAGAGATCTCATTAATATTATTAGAGACAAATACTATCGGATATTATGTCATAATGGGAGACCGACTTCCCAAATATAGATTGGAGAATAAATGCTACTAATGCTGGCAGTGCCCAATTATTCTTGGATGGGATAGATGGCTGTTTTCTTCACCAAATCATCACTGAGCCCACAAGAGGAGATGCAATTTTAGACTTCGTTCTGCTAAGCAGTGAGGACATAACAGAAGAGCTCGTTGTAGGAAATAAACTTGGCTTAAATAAATCACAAATTGATTTGGTTTAAATTAAATGGAAGGATAATCAAAACTGGGTCATCAGCTGTGCTATCTGATGTCAAAATGGCAGACTTTAGGAAATTAAGAAAATTAGTTAAAGGCGTCAACCAGACTGAAGACCTCAAAGACTTAAATGTGAAGGAGGCTTGGAATTTCTTTAAACCAACTATACAAAAACTGTCTGATGTTTACATCTCAAGCCAGGGGAAGAAAACTTGTAGGGAACAGCTGGATGAATAACTACTTCAAAAAGATTATTAGAAGTAAACAGAGTGCCTAGAGGCAATGGAAAAAGGGATTGATCAGCAAGAAAAGTACATCTTGTACGTTAGAAAATATAGAAATAAAGTGAGAATTGCTAAAAGTCAAGCTGAATCAACTCTTGCCAAGGAAGTTACAAAAAATAGGAGGTTTTCTTAGTTTTGTAAATAAAAAGACAATAAGGACGGACAACACTGGTCCTCTATCTTTACTCTCCTTCCCATCCACATTGCATAATTTAGGCATGGCCCCAAAACCGAATACATATTTTGCCTCGGTTTTCAGTAAAGATGATAACATGGAACA
Source organism: Chelonoidis abingdonii (assembly GCF_003597395.2). NCBI lineage: Eukaryota > Metazoa > Chordata > Testudines > Testudinidae > Chelonoidis > Chelonoidis abingdonii. The sequence continues at coordinate 67,512,482 of NC_133770.1, forward strand.
TGGGCATGAAGGTATGATGGCTGATGGAAATGGAGATTATCACATCTGACATGGAAGAAAACCTTATAGAGCTTAATGCATTCAAATCAAGGGGATTGGGTCATATTAATCTCACAATAATTACATTACTATTTGCCATAGGTGATTAGGTATCCTTTAAAGTTGCATGCATATCCAGGGTTTTCATACTCAGGCTAGAGGCACTGCACTGCAGAGGATATTTTCTTAACTGTGTCCCGAGATCAGAAGAGAAAGCAATTTGAGGGGGAAAAGAGTGAAGCAAAATTTTGTTTTAAAGTAAAAGTTCAGAAGGGGAACTTCAAACAAAATAGGGTTATAATTACAATGTGTTTAAATTTCTACTTTTAAACCTGAAATGTTCATGGGTATACATTTATTCAATGGCACTTAAATAATGCAGTGTATATATACAATTAAAACTGCAATTTCTTAAATAGGTGTTTCCTAGCTCTTGAAAGCTGAGTCCCACTTCTAGAAAATAAAACCAATCACAATACCCTGTGTCATCCCTACTGTGTCCTATTAAAGGCCTACACAGTTTAGGGCTTGTCTACACAAGAATTTATCAAGAAGTTACACCAGCATAAGGAAAGGCATGAATTTATATTGCAGTGTTTTTGGTTTTTTTTTAAAACTGGTGTAATCCTTCATGTGGCTGCTCTCATTTCTTTAATTAATTCACTCTGGAAGTGAGATAACAGTCAAACAGAAGTTATTCAGCTCCATTTAAGGTTAACTGGGTGATATTTAAGGGCTTGTAATATACAGAAGGTCAGATTAGATGATCTGCTGTCCTCATCTGGCCTTAAACTCTAGGCAGGGCCAGGTCTAGGCATCAGCGTTCCAAGCATGTGCTTGTGGCGGCACTTCTCAAGGGGAGGTGGCAGCACTCCATTTTTTGCTTTAGCGATTGCACTCCAGCTTTTTTTTTTTTTTTTTTGGCTTGGGGTAGCAAAAAACCTGGAGCCGGCCCTAACTCTAGGAATCTGTGAGTCGACGTGGAGAGTTACGTCAGTATAACTACTGCAGCGAGGACTGAAAAGTCTGTGCATCCCCTTGTACATACTCTCCTCTCGGGGATGCGCTCCACAGTTTGAGACACATTGCATTATAGTATAATATGCAATAAAATCATTTAAAAATGGGAGTATAATACCACTCTAGATGGCTTAGCAGCTGGTGGTTTGGCTTTATCATAGTTTTGAAGGAGTGAAACCAGGTTTTAGCTGTATCATAAGATGTACTGGTTTTAGATTTTAAGGTCCTTAGGGCAGGGACTGTGTTTATTTGTGCCTTGAACAGCAGAGATATCATCAGAGAGAGCTCAAATAATAAATACTAGTAATATCGTACAAAGCAGTTTTGTGTTGCGCTTGCATTACAACTGTCTTTATCACTTAGAAAAACACATTTCAAACTCCAGAGAGGGAGTGTGGTCAGGGAAATGTCAAGAGTTATTGGCACTCTTTTTTATTGGACTAAGTACAAATAAAATGGGCTTTCTTTCAAAAGTCGTACTCTTTTCATCAGCCTACAATAAGAGTGAGGGAGACTCAAGATACGGTGGCAGAAAGCTAGTTCAGAACTCATCGAGTTCAGCGATAAAGCAATTATGATGGTCAATTACCTGCCTATTTTATCTTGTTTTCTGGATGCTCCAATATGAGAGACAAACAAACAAATAAGGATACATCGTGTACTGCACTGAAATACTCATACCTTTGGCTATGCATCCACCTTAAAATATGCATGTTTCTCTTTTTGGACCTGTTAAACATGACTACGTCAGCCCTGAGTGTGTATCAATTCTGAGTGTGTGAACTGACATAACCCTTACTCATAACTAACTCCTGTCAACTGTTCTCTTTATAGATGAATGAGAGTTTGAATACAATACAAAATCTCAGAGCACTTTATACATATGAATGTATTAAGAAACAAATTAGATGATAGCACAATGGCACAAGACTCTGCAGAAAAAAAATAGGGATATATGTAAAGGGCCCAATTCTGCAAACACAAACAGGAATAGTGATTACTATCATTAACGATTGGTTTGAACTTCCCATGGTAGTAAGCAATGCATGTGATGGCATTTGCAGTACAATGCCATAAGACTGTCTCGTTCCTTCCACACACACATTTTATATGAATATGACTATACTATATTCTTTAATGCTTTGGGGAATTCTAACTGTTGTAGCAGTTTGCAGCTTACAGGCTGCTTCAGCTTAAACTGTGCAGAGGCTGCTGGAAGATAGTCCGAAGCTGCTATAGCTCATGGAGAAGTTTTTATAGAAAAGCCAGTATTTTGGGGTAGAGAGAAAGAGGAGAAAAAATAAACTTTTACTAACCAGAGCCCAGTATAGAAGACTCCAACTTGGCTCTGTGGAAAAAAAAAAAAGAACCATCTCTCTTTCTGAAAGGCTAGTGTACTTTGACACATCCTCAAACACTGTGGCATGAAATTGTAAGTACCTTTAGAGTCATAAAGATGTAGCCTGTCTATACATAGTATGGAGACATTAATAAGTGGATTTTTCCCATGATACCTAATGTCAATTTGTACTATGAAGACATTAATAAACAGGTCTTTGACATGACAGCTTATCCGCCCTTGGAACAGAAACAATGTATCATGTCAAGCAGTGGTATGGACTTTTTACAATGTTAACATTTAAAAATTGGGTATCTATGGTAACAGTTTAAGATTTTTGTTTTTTTGTGTGTTTTTTTTATTTTCCACCCTTTCCACTTCTCTTCCCCGCCCCCTGACAAGCCTCCTTCCCCAAGGGTTCATATATTAACAGCACACAAACAAAAATATGAATTTTAGTAAAGAAAAATATAGTATTAAAGGATCTTAATAAAATGAACATACATATTTGCTTTTCTCTAACTAGGAAGTGTCAAATTCACTCACATTTAGAATTTGTAGTAAAATATATGAGAGTATTTGCTCTTGGGTTAAAAGCTTTATTCCTTGAGCAAATTTTACAGCAACATTATAAATCCTTGAAAAGCTTGGATTATAACCTAATGTATGATATGTTAAGTGCAGCAGTATGAACACGGCCATATAATAAACTCAGCCACAAATAACAATGTTAAAATAATGTTAAGGGATAATCAGTCTGGTTTAAATCCATAAAAACATGGAAAATGAAAGTTAACGCTGAAACTTCTGGCTGGAGCTGTTCCGTTACTCACTCTTATTATGCCAAGGTGTTGCAGCATGTACAGTATCTTCTGAAAAATTATGTATTGTTCATACCATGAAACACTGGGGCAAACTAAGGATGGAGTCAGTCTGGAATAACAGCCTTATATTTGAAATCCTTTATTTGCTTGGTATAATAAAACACATCATTCTTTAGCATAACGTGTTTCAATATTTAATAGAAATTGTAATATTTTTAAATCGAAAATAGATTAGTTAGTCCTTTGAGATTTTATTTGAACTGTGATATTGGATTCCAAATGTTATATTTGTGCTGAGTTATTACGGCATTCTTTAAAATATGCAATAAAATTGTGAAAAATTAGGGTTTAGAATGGAATTAACAATCTAAGCCTTGTTTATCTTTAATTACATGATCTCATACTACTTTTCCCTCCACAGGACCTCTGCCTCATTCAGTTCAGACAGTAAGGATGGCTCTCTGGGAATGAATCAGGGTTGAATACTGAATGAGGCTGTTGTCTGGAGGATCCCTATCTCATTTCTTGTGTAAATTGGAAGGTGTACAATGAATGAGGCAGGAAGAGAAAGGATAGTCTCATGGTTACGGACATTCATTGATACCCTGGAGAACTGGATTCTATCCCTGTTTCGGCCAAAGTCCTAAGTCAAAATTTTCACAGGTGGCCACAAAATGTACGTTCCTTATTTTCTGGGTGCCCAACCTGAGACATCTGGGGACAGATTTACAAACATTGAGCATTTGCAACTGAAGTTGATTGGAACTGAGCTTTGAACTCCTACAAAAATGTAGGCATGCTTAAAAAAAATCAGTGTCAAGTTCAGCACCCAAAATTAGTGGATACTTTTGACAATTTTGGCCTTAATCTCTCTGTGCCCCAATTCCCCATTTGTAAAATGGGGCTCAGTTGGCAATCTCTCAGACTTCGAGGATGATTGTCTTTCACAATATGATAGTCATTTATTACTGGTGGGTCCGCAGATGGCTAATGAGGCCAATCCAGGATCCACAGATCCTGTCATTGTAGGGGCAGATATTGCCTTGATTAAAAAAAAACCAAACCCAACCGAACAAACACTGAATCCCACCTCCCGCAATTCCATCATGTGTGGGGGCCCTGTGTAAATCACGATTTTCTGGAAATTGTAAAAATGCCCCAAACCACAATCTTCAAAATATTTTTTTTAAAAAGGAAAATGATTACAACAAAGTGCTCAATACAAAACATTACATTAGCTAGTCAGTTTTAAGAACAGAGTGAATTTTAGAAATAACCTTAGAGAATTTTGACTAACATTACTTGTAAAATTCATGTACAAATTGAGATTTATCAAATGATTATAATTTGGTCAAAGTTGTGTGGTTTTTTGTACAGGAACAGGAAAAGAGGAATTGCTGAGACAAAGGGGACTGCCTGCCAAATATCAAGTCCCTGTTCCAAAGCATGAACCACAGCTGAACCAAATGGTTGTAAGAATTTTTTTTAATATGGTCAAAACAATGGATTTTCCCCTAATCTCATTCTTACAAACAGATGAACTATTTTTACTGAAACTTTCCCAAGAAATTTAGCCTGAGGCAGACACAGCATGGAAAATTTCAGCTGTAGTGGTTGAAGTTTGGGAAATTTATAAGCAACTGAAAACACCTATAACACAACAGCATAGCAGGTGCTGCCACCAGCTGCATATAAAGTTGCACAAAAATGTGATCCAGAGTTGTGTTTAAATTAAAAATAAAAATCTCCTTAATCACATTCTCTTACACATTTTTAAGTTATTAAAAACATTAAAAATCAAGAACCATTGATGGTAAAGAGGGATATAACTCCATGTTACCTAAACAAGCTATGACTTACCAGCTCCTGCTTCAATTTCATGCCCCAGGGTGATGCACACTGTGATGTTACACCTACTGTACCATAGCACTCTCCCTCGAGGTAGCTCTTAAAAGAGCTAAATGTGCTCTGGAGTTGAATGTCTGTACATAGCCATAGCCCTGGTAAAATGGTTATAAAAACAGAGTTCCAAAGAAGTACCTGATAGCCAAACCCACCCGTCTTTAGACTTTGGGACTAGTTTATTTGAGATGCTGTATATCTGGGGTAGGCAACCTATGGCACGTGTGCCGAAGGCAGTACGCAAGCTGATTTTCAATGGCACACTCACTACCCAAGTCCTGGCCACCGGTCCAGGGGACTCTGCATTTTAATTTAATTTTAGATGAAGCTTCTTAAACACTTTTAAAACCTTATTTACTTTACATACAACAATAGTTTAGTTATATATTAGAGACTTATAGAAAGAGACCTTCTAAAAACGTTAAAATGTATTACTGGCATGCGAAATCTTAAATTAGAGTGAATAAATGAAGACTTGGCACACCACTTCTGAAAGGCTGCCGACCCCTGCTGTATATAATGTCATCCAGCCTCTCTCTCACAGCGTGTGTGTATCAATTATTAGCCATTTGTGCTTGGTGGGTACAGATTAGACAGACAACTCTCTTTTAGATAAACTAAATACAGTTTTTCCAATAGGATAAATCTTCTAGAAATAGTCAGTCCTGTCAGTAATGGAAGTCTGGCTTCAGTAACAGCAGATCCAGACTTTGGGACACCAAGACCTACAGATCGGATATAGCTCTGCACTTCTTCTTAGTTTTCCAACTTTGCTCACTTCAGTTCACTTTGCAACATAAGAGGCCAGTCCAGCTTGGGGCACATGTGTCTCCACATCCACAGACCCTTCTAGGTAAAAGGGCAAAGTCTATGACAACCGTCTTGTAGCCATCTACGGCAAGCATTCTCCCTCTCTCATGCTCTAAATCTACTCTCTGGCATAGATATAGGAGACACTGTAACCTCACCCCTATCCTAGTACATCTATCACCTCCTGCTACAAGTCAGTAGGGCTTTTTTACTCCTCAGTCTTAGAGGTAGACTGTCTGTACTGGTATACCCCAGAGACTCAAGGATCTAGTGTACTTCCAGACCAGCCTAGCAGAGAATGCTGTCTAGTTGCAGATTTTAACACACAGCTGCCCCTGAAGAACACTACGATCATCCAGTGGTGTTGGAACAATTTTTATAGTGGTGGTGCTGAAAGCCACTGAACAAAACTGTAAACCCTGCATAGGATGGAAACCACTTCAAGCCGCACCCTTAGAGCCCCTAGTTCCAGCATCCCTGCAGTCATCTGACATCCTTGACACTTTGACTAGTATCTTATTGTCCTGCATCTCCCCTACAGATCACTGACAAACATCATCAAATGAACAACAAAGGCAGAATGTGATAGCACAAAATTCACTCTAAATCTGACCACAGCGAACAGAAGGCGTTCATGAGAACCTACAGTGAAGGAGGGTCCATAAGGCTAAACAGAGACTTAGCTAATAAACCTAGACTGCCCATACCAGCCTAAGACTGAATCTTTCTTATTGTTTTTAAATGATGTGACGGGTCCTGCATGGTACTCCAAACCCTGTAGTTTTGTCCCATTGGAACACAACTCTTCTAAAGTGATGACATATGCCAGTATGAAAGCCAACCTTTACAATACCCACTTCTGCTTTTTCTTGCTGCTGCCATGGCAAATAAACCTTAGACAAAGATGGACGAAAAAGTGAGGGCAAAGCAGACATACTTAGAACTTTGCTCTCATAAGTATGGGAAATGGCATGAGAACTAATGAGTGACTTCCATGCGCAGTTACTGTGTGGACCACCCATCAAATAAGTCTGGCCACCCCCTGATCTAAAGATAATAATATGCAGTCAGAAACTTACACAAATCTGCTATAAAACACCATGTTTGTTTTTCCTCTTTTCAGCAGTGACTAAATCAATCTTTAAGTTGAAGAACTATTGGGTTAATCAGAAATCTGAATAAATATAATCTGTGGGAACTAAGTAGTGCACTGTTGTGCTCTGGGAATGATAAAAACATTTTCTAAATAAGCAGAGCAAAACTAGACTAATGGAAAAAAATTTGCTTAGTAAAGCTTTAGCATAGAATACTGTACTTTGTACTGTGTGGAGAAAAAAATATATATCAACAACTAACACTGAATCTGAAGTTTCCTGTCATTAAGCATTAACTCAAACTCTTGGCTATCTTCAAGCCCTCTCATGACTATCATTTGTAGAGTGTGGGTGATTTTGCACCTTTGTAAAACCCTGTACTTCCTTCACAAACACTTTGAACAATTTTTACAGGTTTTCATTAAAATTCTAATGAAACATAGTAAATCCAAACCCAGCAGTTGTGAAAACATGTCCGGATTTAGACACTTGTGTCCCTAACCACAAGGGTTTTATTTGGCATCTCACACACCATTTAGGTATGGGATATTTACATGGCATTCATATATATCCTACTCATGCAAATTCTGCCTGAGTGAGAGTGTGAGAGAGAAATCAAAAATATTTAAAGGGCTAACAGAAACATCCTATAATGTGCATTCTCAAATCCAGACCACGTTCCACAAATACTCTCTATTTAGGCTTTACTCTCTCACTACATCAAATAAACCACTAAGACTCACATTTGCAGCCACACTGCATGCAAGACTCACACTGATATTCTAACAGTTAAAAACCTATGCATGAACATGGGTTTCCTCTGTGAGAAAATAATGGAACCTATTTTGGCTGGGTTTGTGATGCTATGCAAACTTTACACAAAACCCTAGATACAACTTTATTTTCCTCTAAATCAGGAATGGATGCAATTTCAAAATACTAAAATACTGTGTTTTTTAGAAATCAATCAGAATATGATGGCAGCTATTAGGAGTCTTTGTTAATTCACTATAGAAGTGTTTTGCTTACAGTATTAAGACCATGCATTAAGACTTTCATTTTGCATTGGCTTAGTAGTGACTTTCCTATATTCACTTTTATCACAGCCTGATAATAAATGAAATGAAATCAATCAGAATATGATGGCATGAAAAACGCATATTGTACTTTTGTTTGTTCATAACATTCTTTGCACATTACATATGTGAACTTTCTTAATCCTGAAATTAGGGGTAGGGAGAGTTGCCATCCCTGCTGAGGTCAATGCATCTATGGTGTTTGAAACATTCTGCATTTTTGTTGCATAATATGAAAGTGGATATTTTCAACACAAAGTTATTTAGAAAGCACTGTTTTCCTTTATTTTATAAATGAAGATTTTATAAATAAAATCTATTTGGATACACCCAGAGTAGTACACGCATGGAAGTCATACCATAGGAGCTTTATGGATGACAGGCTAAAAGCGAAAAAACAATCTGAAACCAGTCCATATAAAGGAGTTTAATTGTTTAACCTTTCTCAGAGTAATTTATTGAAATCATCATCTGCATTCTAAATAATGAATGATTGGTTGTATTTGTAATAGTGACAAATCAATGAGGATTATGGAAAGAGCAGCAAGCTCAACCTTTTAACTTTACTTTTGTTGATTCAAAGACATCATTAAATAAAAGACTACCACCTGATAAAATTTTACCTATACAACTTCCTGAAGGAGTCTTTACAGCAACATTTTTAGTTGGGTGGAATATTTTATTATTCATCCTTTTTGATTATTGATTATAACGGAATCAAATAAAGCCTAGCCTAATCTACAGCACATGGAGTGCTGCATAGCTATTTGACAATGTGCATTTCAAATGGACATATTAGAGCTTACTTGGGGTGCACAAATAAATAGGGTTGTCAAGCATCTGGTTTTGACGGGAATGCCCAGTCGAAAAGGGACCCTGGTGGCTCCAGTCAACACCGCTGACCGGGCTGTTTAAAGTCCAATCAGCAGTGCAGCGGGGCAAAGGCAGGCTCCCTGCCTGCCATGGTCTGCACAGTTCCCTGAAGTGGTGGCATGCCCCCCATCTGGCTCCTAGGTGCAGGGATGGCTAGGGGGGCTCCATGTGCTGCCCCTACTAGAAGCACTAGAATAGTGACCAATGGACGCTAAAGGAGAGGCGCTTGTGGACGTGGCAGCATGTGGAGCTGCCTGGTCGTGCCTCTGCCTAGGAGCCAGAGGAGGGACATGCTGCCACTTCCAGGAGCCATCTGAGGTACGCTCTACCTGGACCCTACACCCTGAGTTCCCTCCTGCCCTCTGAACCCCTTGGTCTCATCCTGGAGCACCCTCCTGCACCCCAAACCCCTCATCCCTGGCCCCACTCCATAGCCTGCACCCCCAGCCGGAG
>NC_133770.1:67524657-67557475 GCF_003597395.2 Chelonoidis abingdonii
CCCTTCACCCAGAACCCCTGAGCTGTGCTACGGTTTGTTTGTTGCCCCGCCCTGCCTAAGGGCCAGGGCCTATAGACTTTGCTACTGCTCTACCCTGCCCCAAAGGGCCAGAGCCTGAACTGTTCGGTGCCCCGCCCTGCCTAAGGACCAGGGCCTATAGACTTTGCTTGCTCAGTCCCTGTGACCAGGAGCTGAGCCTGAACTGTTTGTTGCCCACCCTGCCTAAGGGCCAGGGCCCATAGACTTCATTTGCTCGACCCTCAAGTACAGGACCGGCGTGGAACCCGTCCCGCTGCCTAGAAGGAGGCGCCCTGGCTCCCCGCCTCACCTGAGGGGGACAAGGCCCGAACCGACCGGCTTACAAGTTCATAAAATGGCTTAAAATTATATTTCCAAAATCATTACAAAATTGTTTGTCATTTTTAACCAAACAAAAACAATAACTTTCTGTTCCGAGAATGTGGATGGGGTTACAAACTTCTAAACAGGAGCTAGTGCTTAGAGTATCTATTTTCAGGTGGAGACACCATGCCAGTGGAATGGTAGAGAGTAGTTCAACAACTGCTTGTAGTGGGTGAAGACAAAGAAATGCCTCACTAGTTTCATGCAACTTTTAATAATGTGCTATGATATTCTTCTGTATTTTCTCCTACCCTTCCTCTGAAATAAGCTATCACCACTACCCTCTTCCTCTTGTAGCCAACTACTGGGCACCATTTATTGGTAACAGTTCTTCTATAAGTGGAGTGCAATTTCCAAAGCTAATACTCCTCATTAAGAAAAGTCACCACCAGTCACCTTTTTAAAACCAGAAGCCCGCTCTCTTAAGCACCTCTGATGATTGAGACTGCCTCAATATCCCATAGGAAGAGAGGCAGTCACTAAGGTAACATGAATCTAAACCACATAGGCCTTTTAGGATTAAAATCAACATTATAAACTTCACCCAGAAATAATCTGGTAAGAAACACAGATCACAGAAGTAACATGTTTTCTACATGAAACATTATTTAATAAGCAAAGTGGGATGCCTCATTCTGTCTTCGCTGCAATTTCAGGATAGTCTAAGGTGTAGCCCTTACACAGATGGCACCACAATAATCCACTCTTGTGGTGATAAAGGGTTGGATAGCCATGCGTGCTTAAGCGGAGGGGTCAATCTGGGCCTTTTTAAAAGAATTTATACATTGGACAATATGATTGTAGCAGTAACTAGTATTATGTACAATTCAAATAAGTAGACTCCATTAATAAGATATTTGTCATTAAGTTCAACAATCTGAATTACAAACTATTGAAAAAAGTTTGCAGATCTGAGATAATCCCTTTAAAGCAAATCCTATTAAAGCACTAACTATCTGCTGCTTCTCCTTTAGCCGTTAATAATCAAGCTAGTAATTAATTCCTGGCAACAACCAATTTTGTATGGTTTGTGCCATAAATTATAAAGCAAAAAGGGAACGGCCTATATTCTGGTTGCTGCAAAACAGTTACAGACTTTTCTAGAATAAAACGAATTTTCAAAATGCTGCACTAAAACTGCTGTAATAAGCCACTGAATACAGCCTAATGTTGCAATCATCATCCCAGAATTCATCCTCCCTGCCGTTAGCAACGGGCACGGTAGAGCATTCAGCAGCCTTGGCTTTGCTCTGGGCCATTAACTAATATTGCCCACTGCTAACAACAGATACTTCATGGGTTATTGCTTAATTAATCATAGGACATAACTTTAATGGACACGTCTATTTCATTTCACATCCTTGTTATTACACAATAATATTGCATTATTATACAGCATAAAAAGTTAGAAAGGTTTTGCATGTGAAATATTAGTTTAAGTTTAAAGCATCTGAGTCACAGCAATATTTTTTATAATTCACTTCACACACACACACACAAAATCATTTATTTTACTGCAGAAATATCTAATGAATTATGATGATCAGCTCACATAAAAGGGCAGTAATATTTTAATATTAACATTAAATTTTGGTTAATAAATCAACTATTAAATGTATGTAAATATTTTATCAGTTTATTTAGTATCTGGGCTATGCTGTGCTTTATTTATTCAAACTCATGACGGTGAAATAAACTAAAAGGTGAATGTACACTTGAAAGCGATACTCTCTCTCGTATTAACATCCCATATCTCACCTTTGTAAATCATAATTCAGTATCGTTATTTGTACAAATCATCAACTTGCTTTCACAGGGGGACATTCATCTATGTACAAAGAACAAGAATAAGATCTATGTATTACTTTAATTTTACTTGATTCCCTCAAAATAGTTGTTAAGTAGGACTTAGGTGGTGCATTGGCTTTGTTTTGACTCTCTGCAGAGGGGTGAATTTTATCCCAAAAGACCATTTGCTGAAGTTCTAAGAGGTTTGGCTCTAAATGTATTTAATTCTAAAACTACTACTATTTCTTTTTCAAAGTGGTCATTATGGCAATTAAAAAAAAAAACCTTACTATTTTTGTAGGTCCTACATATAAACAAACCCACACATGTGTGATATCCACTTTAATTGCTGGACCTGATTTGAATTAACTGATGCTTCAAAGATCTATTTTTTCTTTTGATGGTAATGAAGAACTGGAGAGAGATAAGGAGAAATGTTACTGGAACTTTCAGTTTGTGTCAAGGTACTTCTGTGCTAATTCATACTGAGTTGTTTTGCAAATTCTTTGTTTTGACACAACTAGACAGGTCCACCAGGCAAGAAATTAAACAAAGTCATGGATACAAAGCACTGATTAATGGTTACAGAAGATGTGTAATATCACTCTGCAGTGCAAAGGCATAAATGAACAGATCTTTGATATGATACTCTATGTTAGCTCTGTGGTACAGCCACGTTCATCAGCAGATTTTTGATCAGTGCTTCATCAGATTGTCAAGTACTGTGCCAGTTCACCCCATGGAACTCTACAGGTATCAGTGCATACAGTAAATAATCCAGAATATGTAATTAAACAAAACTGGAAAAAAAAAAACAGCTGCAGTGCATGCACAGCAGCTGTTAAAACACAAAGAAACAACAGTGCCATGCAAAGTACCTTGAAAAATTGATTTTTAAAATGTATTATTTTTAAAAAAAACATTTTGTCTGACAAAACACCCCTGAAATTTATTCAAAGAATGTTTGCTCCTCTCTATTTAAAAATCCTTGTTATTTATCCCAATATTAATAATATTCTGTTCAAAAGATGTTCTCTCAAGCTAAGAATTTCTATATCAAGGTTAAGATGGAAATACATTTTTGAAAACTGTTTTATACATCTGATTTTAGATGAATGGAAAAGTTGCAGCAACCTTAACGTTTAACAATGTGAAATGTCCGGTCTTAATAACTCTAGTTTTCAGACACAGTGATTTGCCTGTTTGGACAGCAGTCACTCTCTAATACCCCAGCCTCACTGGACTCAATCAGTCTCAAAAATCTATAGGATTCTAGTGCAAGAAAGCCTTCAGCGATCAGTCACACATGTCAGTACAATGGCTGATGTGATACACTTCCAGTACAAAACAAGCAAATTAACGGTATGGGGGAAGTGAAGGGAGTAAGGGGGGGGGGGGAGGTTAAATACTTACCTATTATATGTTTCCTTTTTTCAACTATTGTATTTTATACAGAAAAAATAAAGAGATCACACCTCTGTAATTAAATTGCATTTTAAGTGTGTACCTTTTTCACTATTCAAAGTTCCTTTCAAGGAACAAGTGACTAATACAGTTAAAAGTTGATTATGCAATAATTATATTAGCAAGTTAGACAAAAATAAATGCCCAAGAATATGGAATAATTTCAGATATCTCTTGGGAAGCATCATTCAGCTATGATGTATAAAACCAGGTCTGAAGGCACAATATTGCGCACGCGCACACACACACTCCCACCCCCACACCAATTTCCTCTCAGTCATGCTCCTTCCTCCGGAATCACTGGAATACAGTAAATAGACTGATCTGGCAAAACAAAGTGAAACCCTGCTATGATGATAAGGAAAAGACTGACATCTGAATAAGTAAGAATGCATTGCCTCTCAGGCAGACAGCAGGAAGTTCCTTCAGCACTGTTTGATCTGCTTCACTAGCATTATTGCACAAAGCAAGTTTTTCATTAGGTAAGGAAAAAACAAAGTAAGATGGAGCCTGCTAAATCAGATTACCAACATACCGTAATATGTAATGACTGAAAGGAAAATATATGGTGTAATAGAGAAAGGTCTAATACTTTTAAGTGGAAAAAAGTATAAATGACTATTTTAGTTAATTTCCTAATGTAAAACACAGCTGTAGTAATGTTGGCAAATATCACCTGCCTGTTTTAAGTTTGTTAAATGAAATCATGCTCTGTAATTGGGTCTTAATGTATAAAAGTATTTTTATTTACTTTTTATTACAATATCACTATTTTAACTTTCTGTTTGCTTGTGCAAAAGCTTTATAAATTACTTAAATCTGAATACTATAATCCGTAGTTACAATGTACCAGTATGGGTTTCAACAATTAAATGCCTTTTTTGTGGACTCCTGCTGCTATGTGAACTAGCTGTAGGCTATTAAAATAATGAGTCCAGACTGAGTCATCTGATCTCATGCTTGGTGCAAAGCCTGAGGAAAAGGACTTTGCCCACAATTCCTAGTCTGTTTACCAGACTTAGACCAGACGGTTGGAAGCATTATTTGTGAATTCCCTTCCACCACCTATTTTATTTTACTATGCAAAATATGGTATAACAGAGACCTCTACAGGTCACTACCAGCACCATAGCCCTCACCAAGATGAACCTCTGTTTCAGCAGTAAGACCTAGAACAGAATGCCAAGGATTCTGGCTAGCTAACTACAAAAGCAGTTTTTCCTCCCTTGGTGTTCACACCTCAACTGCTAGTAGAGGACCTCACCCTCCCTGACTGAACTAACCTCATTATCTCCAGACTGATTCTTGCCTGCAGATTTATACTTGCCTCTGGAAATTTCCATTACATGCCTCTGACGAAGTGGGTATTCACCCACGAAAGCTTACGCTCCAATACATCTGTTAGTCTTAAAGGTGCTACAGGACTCTCTGTTGCTTTTTACAGATCCAGACTAACATGGCTACTCCTTTAGTATTGGTAAATGCCATCTTAGTGACAACTGGACAGATTTTTCATATAAGAAGCTTACAAGACTAACACGTCAAGTATCAGAGGGGAACCATTTTGCAGTAAAGAGAAGTGAGCTGGGGAATACTAGCTCCCTAGTCACTGAAACTGTGTTTTCTTAATGCCTCACTCTAAACCCTGTAATATACAGCATCCAGATACTACAGCAATGGGAACCATACATATACCTTTAAATAGAAAAAAAGGCTATATTTTTGAAAGAGTCCTCTAATTTTGGCTGCCCCAGTTTCAGACATCTAGGCCCTGATTTTTCAGGAGAGCTGAGTATCCACTACTCCACTGGAAATCAATGGGATTTGCTAATGAGACCAGAAAAATCAGACTGTAAGTGGTCTTCAGGTGGGCACTGAAAAATGAGGAGACACATTAGATAATTTGGCCACACATAACTTTATCAAATGTCACATTATGAGTCAGTGGCAGAACTGAAGAACACAACCCAAATCTCCTGACTCATGATTCTCTGATGTAACTGCTCAGACTTATTTAGTCCTAAATGATTCTAAAAACAAAAACGTTAACCAAAAAAAACCAGTTGAGATAATAATAGATAATGTACTTACCTACTACATCATTTTGGAAACCCAAGCACATCATAAATATTGCACAATAAACCCATTCTTATCACATATAAAGCAGTGTATTATTTCATCACAACACAACCTTAACTTTCACCGACGGGTTGCTAGGGTATGTTTTCACACATTGTTTTTAATCTTCATTTCAGTATCAAGGCCTATACTGTATCCCCATTCTTGACCTTTCCACAGCTTTTGGCAGCACGGGATCAATGCTATTCTTATTGAAAATCAAGACAAGAAAACTATTAAAGTACTTTTTCCCTCCGGCTCCTCTTTGGGGTCTCCTTTGATGGGTCCACCTAATACCTTCAATCACTCCTCTTCCTCTGAAGTATCACAGGGCTCTATCTGTGGCTCCTCCTCTTCTTTCTTTACAAACTCTCTTCTGGTGATCTCAGCCATTTATGTGGTTTCTTCTATATTCACGTTGACAATTTACAAATCTCTTTCACTGCATCTACTCTGACTCCAGGCATTCAAACTCCATTTCTGCCTAGTTCTCCACTAGCTCCTCCTGAATGGCTAGCTGACAATTTAGCCAAAACTGAATTCTTTACTTTTCTACCAGCATCATCCCCATACACTCCATTCTCTGTCACTGTCAACAATACCACCATCACCTCTTTGACCAGACTCTTAACTTGGGAGTCACCTTTGTCTCCTCCTGTCACCTCACACATCTCTACTCTTGGTCCAAATCTTGTTGCTTCTTATTCCACAACACTTTTAAGATCTGACCTTTTCTTTGTATACAATCAAATAAACAAACAAACAAACAAAAAAACCACCTTTCCCCTTCCTACCTAAGTCCTTATTTTCCATATTAACAACTGCAACGTCCTCCTTTCTGACAAGCCCAATCTCTACATTACTGCCTCTCTAAACCATTTAAAATGTAAATCATCTTTCCTTGTTTTTTATGTGGGTAGTTTAAGATTTCTGTCCTTAGTGATAAATTACTACAGTACTTTGTCATAGTTTAGCTACCTTAACTATTTTTATTGAATCAAATTTTTCATCTTTGGAATTTCTCAAATTTATTTTTACATATTTAATTTCTCATTCACTTAGCAAATAAAACACTGTTTTAAAAATGTTAATGGCTACTAAAGTCACTAAATTATGAAATTAGATAAGTATTGGCCAAACTAAATATGGCTCCTTAAGAGTCTCCTTTTTACAATGTACACCTGACATGAGAGACATATTCAGTATGTGTATAACAGCATTTTCAACTCTTGGCATTTTATCATGAGTGTTGCAATATTAAGTACTTTTCTTAAAGCCTCAGCCCCCGGAGGCAGGCTATTTTGTGAGAATCGCAGCTTTCATTTGTAAAAGGAATCTCTAGCCCTTCTAGTTGCCAAGAAAGCTTGAAAAGCTCGGCAACCATGAGGGCAAGAAAAACATTTTTATTTTAAACAGAAAGCTGAGATTCTCATATAACGTGTCTGGAACAGACACCTTAAGGGGGAAAAAAAACTCCAAATATTGTGAGACTCATGTTTGTTTGTTCATTTGTTTGTTTTAAAAATCATGTCAAGTTTCCAAATAATTGCAATTTCTTAAACGTTTTACTACTTACTACCATTGAAAAACACCCACTGTATGAGCCAGTGCCAACATCTAATTAGCTTTCAAATTTTTTAGTGTACTGTGATTTCACTGGGCAGATTGAAAGATACAAAGAAACATTAGACACTTTGTAAAACGTTCATTAAGGAGCCATTAAAAAAACAACAAAAAAACCCTTTCAATCTCAAAATGTACTTACTCAGTTTAATCAAAATTTTAGAAAAATATTTTAGCTGTCAGTGTAGGGTTGCCAACTTCCTAGTTGCACAAAACCGAACACCCTAGTCCTGCCCTTTCCCCAAGGGCCCACTCGCCACTTGCTACATTCCCTCTCCCTGAGTGGCTTGCTCACCCTGATCCTCACTCACTGTCACTGGGCTGGGGCAGGGGGTTGGAGTGTGGTGGGGAGGGCTTAATTGGGGGGTGAGGGCTCCAGGGTGGGGCCAGAAATGAGGGGTTCAGGCTGTGGGAGGGGGCTCCGGGCTGGGGCAGGGAACTGGGGTGTAGGAGGGGGTGAGGGCTCCAGCTGGAGGTGCAGGCTCTGTGGTGGAGCTGGGAACGTGGGGTTTTGGATGCAGTAGGGGGCTCCAGGCTGGGGAGTGGGGCCGAAGAATTTGGAGTGCGGAAGGGGGCTGTGGGTTGAGGCAGGGGGTTGGGTACAGGTGGAGATGAGGTCTCTGGGGTTGGGCCAGGGGGGATGAGGGGTTCAGGGTTTCGGAGGGAGCTCTGGGATGGGGCAGGGGGCTGGGGTGCAGGGGGTGTGTGAGGGCTCTGGTCTGAGGGTGTGGGCTCTGGGGTGGGGCCAGGGATGAGGGGTTTGGGGTGAAGGAGGGTGCTTTGGGTATGAGGAGATCTCAGAGCTGGGGCAGGGGGTTGGGACTCGGGGTTGGGGTGTGGGCTTACCTCAGGCGGCTCACGGTAAGCAGCTCAGCGGGGGTGCTAAGGCAGGCTGCTGCCTGTCCTGGTACCACATTGCGTGCGCCCCAGAAACAGCCAGCAGGTCCGGGTCCTAGGTGGGGGTGGGGGCAGGAGGCTCCACACACCACTCTTGCCTGCAGGCATCGCCCCTGCAACTCCCATTGGCTGGGAACCAGCCAATGGTAGTGCAGAGCCGGTGCTTGGGGCGGGGGCAGAGCATGGAGCCCCATGGCCCCCCAACCTAGGACACGGACCTGATGGCTGCTTCCGGGGAGCAATGTGGTGCTTGCCAGGACAGGTAGGGACTAGCCTACCTTAGCGCCACAGCACTGCTGACTGGACTTTTAACGGCCTGGTCAGAGGTGCTGACCGGAGCCACAAGGTGTTCAGCTGGGTGTTCCAGTCTAAAAACGGATACCTGGTCACCCTATATCAATGAGACTCATCCTCAAAATCCAAAAGAACGAGGATTTTTTCTTACTTTAGCAAGTCAGAGCTAAGCCTGGTCTATACTAGAAAATTAAGTTGGCCTAACTACATCGCTCAAGGGGTATGAAAAGTCCTTGTAACTGAGCAGCTTAGTTAAGCAGACTTAAGTCCCAGTGTAGCACTAGGCTGATGGGAGAATTCTTCCATTGAATTAACTGTCTGCTCTTGGAGAAATGGATTACCTACACCAACAGGAGAACCCTTCCTGCCAGTGTGTGTAGTGTTTCACTGTGGGGCTTCAGCTGCACAGTTGCAGTGATGCAACAGTGCCATTGCAACATTTCAAATGTAGACAAGCTCTTAGTAGAAGTCATGCTTAATGAAACTTACATCAATGCAGTGCACCAACATTTAGGGTTTGCACCAGTGTATCTACATCAGAAGAAATTTATCTACTGTAGGTAGGACTAGAATCATAAGGGGGAATCAAATCAGCCTTATAATGGGATTGTGGTTGCAATCTTAGCTATGAAGAAGCTACCATCTCTCCATAATAAAAAACAAAAACAAAACCACATCCCAGAAGAGCTGAGATGGAGTCGTTGGTCCTTCAGCTTCAGAGCTACAGGTTTCTACTACATGAACTCAAGGAAGACCTCTTAGCTTTGTTTTCACAACATCCTTTCTAAGATGCAACCAGTATTGGCCAATATACTTATACACGGATTCTGCTCCTACAATAGTCAATGGCAAAAAACTTCCATGGAGGCAGGACTGGGCCTAAGTCTATCCACAACAAAAATGGTTAATTATTTTCTGTAATTAAAATCCAATTTTATACAAACTTAGCCAATGCACAAGCTTTCTAGGTGATATGACTATATGGAAAAAAGACAGTTACTCACCTTTGTAACTGTTGTTCTTCAAGATGTGTTGCTCATATCCATTCCAATTAGGTGTGCGTCCGCCACGTGCACGCTCGTTGGAAGATTTTTACCCTAGCAACACTCGGTGGGTCGGCTGGGCACCCCCTGGAGTGGCGCCGCTATGGCGCTGGATATATACCCCTGCTGACCCAATTGGCCTTCAGTTCTTCTGCTGGCTACTGCTTGACAGAGGGGAAGGGGGCGGGTTTGGGAATGACAAATGGCAACCAACTCTCGCAAGAACAACAGTTACAAAAGTGAGTACCGTCTTTTCTTCTTCGAGTGCTGCTCATATCAATTCCAATTAGGTGTTCTCAAGCCTTACCTAGGCGGTGGGTCAGAGTGAGATGTTGCAGAATGCAAAACCGCTGAGCCAAAGGCTGCATCATCTCTGGACTGTTGAACCAGAGCGTAATGAGAGGCAAAGGTGTGGACTGAGGACCAGGTAGCTGCGCGACATATCTCCTGGATGGACGCATGAGCCAGGAAGGCAGCCGATGAAGCCTGAGCTCTGGTAGAATGAGTGGTGAGGTGGCTCGAGGGAACACGAGCCAAGTCATAACAAGTACGGATGCACGCCGTCACCCAAGATGAGACCCTCTGGGAGGAGACCGGTAGGCCCTTCATTCAGTCTGCCACAGCGACGAAGAGTTGAGGCATTTTATGAAAGGGTTTTGTCCGCTCGATATAAAAAGTGAGCGCTCTACAGACGTCAAGGGAGTGCAATTGTTGCTCCCGTCATAATGAGTGCGGCTTCGGGAAGAAGATTGGAAGGAAGATATCCTGGTTGACATGAAAAGCCAATACCATCTTAGGGAGGAACGCCGGGTGTGGTCGCAACTGCATCGTGTCCTTGTGAAACACAGTATACAGTGGGTCCACCGTGAGAGCCCGAAGCTCGGAGACTTGTCTGGCCGATGTAATGGCTACGAGGAAAGCTGTCTTCCAGGACAGGTATAGTAGCAAGCAGGTTGCTAATGGCTCGAATGGGGCAGACATAAGTCTGGTTAGAACCAGGTTGAGGTGGGGTGGCGTATAGGCGCTCCAAGCCCTTGAGGAACCTAGAAACCATAGGATGCGAGAACATGGAGTGGCCACCTTCCCCTGGGTGGAAGGTAGAAATGGCCGCCAAGTGTACCCTCAATGATGATACTGCTAGGCCCTGCTGTTTGAAAGACCAGAGGAAGTCCAAGATGGTGGGAATCGAGACCTCGGTGGGAGTAACATTCTGCGATACGCACCAGCAGAAGAAACGTTTCCACTTGGCCAGATACGTTGACTGAGTGGAAGGTTTCCTGCTACCCAGTAGTACTTGTTGTACTGAGGCAGAGCAACGTAACTCTGACTGGCTTAACCACGCAGCAGCCATGCCGTGAGGTGAAAATACTGCAGGTCTGGGTGGTGAAATCTGCCGTGGTCCTGAGTTATGAGGTCTGGGCGAAGAGGCAGGGTAATTGGGTTGGCTATCGAAAGGTCGAGCAACATGGTGTACCAGTGCTGCCTGGGCCACGCTGGAGTGATCATGATTAAGCGAGCTCCGTCTCTGTGGAGCTTTAGCAGGACCCTGTGAACCAGCGGGAATGGTGGAAAGGCATAGAGCAGTTGGCTCGTCCACGGCATCAGGAAAGCGTCTGAGATCGAACCTGGGGAGAGACCTTGGAAGGAGCAGAACATCTGGCATTTCCTGTTCTCGCGGGAATCAAAGAGGTCTATGTGGGGAAATCCCCACTTCCGGAAAACAGAATGAATAACTTCCGAACGAATCGACCACTCGTGAGACAGGAAGGATCTGCTGAGTCGATCCGCCAGAGTGTTCCGAACCCCTGGGAGAATGGATGCTACCAGATCTATCAAGTGGGCTATACAAAAGTCCCAAAGTTGGATGGCTTCCTGACAAAGGGGGGGACCGTGTCCCTCCCTGCTTGTTTATGTAATACATGGTCGTTGTGTTATCTGCGAACACTGAGATGCAATGGCCCTGCAAATGCTGTTGAAATGCCTGGCACGCAAGGCGGACTGCTCTCAGCTCTCGGACATTGATATGCAAGGCCAGCTAGTGAAATGACCAAAGGCCTTGAGTGCGAAGATGTCCGAGGTGAGCACCCGCGCCGAGAGATGACGTGTCCATTGTCAGGGACATAGACAGCTGGGGCAGATGGAATGGCATCCCTGCACACACCAGGGAGGGTGTCAGCCACCAGTCGAGGGAGCCTAGGATGCTTGGGGGAATGGTGACTATCATGTCTATGGCGTCTCTGCCTGGGTGGTATACCGAGTTGAGCCAAGATTAGAGGGGATGGAGGCGTAGCCTGGCATGTTTGGTCACGAACGTGCAGGCAGCCATGTGACCCAGGAGACTGAGACAAGTGCGAGCCGAAGTCGTCGGAAAGTTCTGTAGGCCTCGGATAATTGTTACCATCGCCTGAAACCGAGGCTGTAGTAAGCAGGCTCTGGCAAGACTGGAATCCAGGATGGCCCCAATGAAGTCTATCCTCTGTGTTGGAACCAGAATGGATTTCTCTGTATTGATCATCAGGCCTAGACATATGAATAGGTCCTTGACGATGCCCACATGATGGGTGACTTGTGTCTCGGAGGTCCCTCGGATGAGCCAATCGTCCAGATATGGAGAAACGTGTATCCAACTGCGGGGGAGGGAGACGGCGACTACAGTTTATGCACTTTGTGAATACTCTTGGGGCTGTAGAGAGGCCAAACGGTAGGACCGTAAACTGGAAATGCTGACGGTTGGCTACAAACTGGAGGTACCGCCTGTGTGGAGGATAAATGGCAACGTGAAAATACGCATCCTTCATGTCGAGGGCGGCATACCATTCTCCGGGATCCAAGGACGGGATGATGGTCCACAGGGATACCATGCGGAACTTCAACTTTATCAGGAACTTGTTGAGTTCTCGCAGGTCTAGGATAGGTCTGAGACCTCCCTTCGCCTTAGGGATTAGGAAATAGTGGGAGTAGAACCCCTTTCGTCCTTTGGTACCTCCTCTATGGCTCCCATGGCAAGGAACGTCCGCACCTCTTGTAAGAGGAATTGCTCATGAAAGGGGTCCCTGAAGAGGGACGAGCATGGGGAGTGGAAGGGGGGTGCGAAATAAACTGGAGGTGGTACCCAAGTTCCACTGTGCGTAGAACCCAACGATCTGAAGTTAGCTGGGACCACATACGGAGGAAAAAGGAGAGGCGGTTGGAAAAAGGAGGGAAAGGATCCCGGAAAGTAACTGATACGCCATCCTCGGGCGCACCTTCAAAAGTTTGGTGGTTTGGTGGGACCCTGATTTTGGCCCCCTTGGGGTCCTGACTGTCGTCTACGACCGGCTCTACCACGCCTTCTGCCGAAGTCCTGCCTCTGTCTAGGCGGAGGGTAAGGGCGGTGAGGCTGGGAGTGGAAAGGCCGGTGCTGAGTCATCAGCGTGTGCATGCCGAGAGAGTGCATAATGACCCTGTTGTCCTTCAGGCTTTGTAGTCTAGGGTCCGTCTTTTCAGAAAACATCAAAAGGCAGGTCCTGTATTGTATGTTGCAGTTCCGGCGGGAGGCCTGAGACTTGAAGCCATGAAATGCGTCTCATGGCAACTCTGGATGCCAAGTCCTGGCTGCGGAGTCAGCTGCATCCAATGAGGCCTGGAGGGAAATTCTCGTCACTTTTTTCCCCTTCCTCCAAGAGGGCCGCAAACTCCTGACGGGAGTCCTGAGGGACTAGCTCTGTAAGCTTGCCCACCACCGCCCAGGTGTTGTAGTTGTAGCGGCTAAGCAGGGCTTGTTGGTTTGTCACCCGGAGTTGGAGGGGCCCTGCAGAGTACACCTTACGGCTCAGTAAGTCCATGTGCCTAGCCTCCTTTGATTTTGGAGCCGGAGCTTGCTGGCCATGACGTTCCCTCTCATTGACAGACTGTACGATGACGGAGCAGAGAGGAGGATGGACGTACAGGTACTCGTACCCCTTGAAGGGCACCATGTACTTGCGCTCAACTCCCCTGGCAGCAGGTGGAATGGAGGCTGGAGACTGCCAGATGGTATCAGCATTGGCCTGGATTGTCTGGATAAATGGTAAGTCCACTCTTGTGAGGGCATCAGCCAACAGAATATCCACCACTGGGTCCTCTATCTCCAGGACCTCCTCCACCTGGAGATTCATATTGAGTGCCACACGTCTCAGGAGGTCCTGATGGGCTCTCAGGTCAACTGGAGGAGGGCCCGTGGAGAATGTCCCCGCCACCGCCTCATCGGGAGAGGAGGAAGAGGAAAGACCAGGGACAAGCAGGTCCTGTGTGGCCTTGTGCTCTTGGACGCCCTCCGGCTCCAGTGGGATCTGGGAGTCTGGGGGCTGAACTGGTGCTTCTTCCATATTGGTAGGAGGAGGGCGGCTGACAGTCGCCTCCGGCACCCGGTGCTCCGACGGGGCAGAGCGAGATGGGACCGGAGGTACACCTTGGGCCTGATGATATGCTCAAGGTGTCCAGAATGACCACTGATGGGCGCCTTGATCTTGGGCCTGGGTCTCCTGTTAGATTCTGGCGGGCACATCGGAGTCACGGTCCTGTGCATAGGAACTGTCCGCATGAGACGACACCGATGCATGTCAGGATGGCCAAGGAGGGGCTGAAAAACCCTGGGAGGAGACTCCTTCTCTGATTGATCTTGCTCTGTGTGGCACCAGGGAACAGAACCGGGAGCCATACCGGTACTGGGAACGAGATCGGGACCTATGACCGGAGTGGTGCCGGGAGGTCGACCGGGATCTCGCAGCTTGGCATCTGGAGAGGCTGCGAGAGTCATGGTGCCTGAAGCGGTGCCGGGAGCTGGATCGGTGGCGAGAGTACCAGGCGGGCGAACGGGACACTGATTGGTGCCGCGAGTGTGACCGGTACCAAGAATGGGATCGGTGCCGGGACTGCGAGCGGCATCGGGACCAGGATCGGCGACGGGACCGAGAACGCTGGCAGGATTGCGATTGTGAGCGGTGCCGCTCTGCGGTGCCAAGAGAGGGTGGTCTTATCAAGGCAGGCTTGCCCACAGATTGTATGACCCGCACTGGCAGTGCCAGGGGTTGAGGCAGCGCAGACTCTGTCATTGCGATCAGTTCCCTCGCCGTGGAAAATGTCTCCGGTGTGGAGGGAATAGTGAGCTCAACCACTGTTCTTGGCGGGGAGCTTTGAGGTACCGGACTTGACGGCCCTTGTGGGACCGGAATCGATGGTGCCAATGATGTCAGTGCCGTGGCAGGTGTAGGTGCCGGGCAGTCCAATCTAGCCGGGTGCTCTGGCTGTGGTGCAGATGGCATGGAAGCAGCGGACGTCTTATGCCTCTTCACCCTCGGGGAGAGAGAACGGTGCTGAGCAGACATCGATGCCGGAGATGGTTGGTGCCGAGAGGCCTTAGCGGTACCGGTGCGATCCGGTGCCGAAGAAGTGCTTCTTCCAGCAGATTGACCAGAGCTCGGTGCCGAGGGCGGAGGAGTAAGAGCTGCCTCCATCAGGAGCCGTTTGAGACGAAAGTCCAGCTCCTTTTTCGTCCTCGGCTTGAAGGCCTTGCAGATCCGGCACTTATCGGCTAGGTGGGATTCCCCGAGGCACTTAAGGCAGGAGTCGTGAGGATCTCCTGTTGGCATCGGCTTGTGACAGCCCGAGCATGGTTTGAAACCCAGTGAACCAGGCATGGGCCTCGGCACCAGGTGCGGGGAAGGGGCTAATCCCCGAACCCCTCTTAACTATATACACTAACTACGTTAAAGAACTAATAAAACTAACTGCAAGTATAGAAATTTCAACTATATACACAAGAATAACGAGAGAACTACGAGTAGCTAGGGAGGTGGAGGTCAGCTAAGCTGCGCTCCACTGTTCCAACGATCGACCTGGGCGGTAAGAAGGAACTGAAGGGCCGTTAGGTCGGCAGGGGTATATATCCAGCGCCATAGCGGCGCCACTCCAGAGGGCGGCCAGCCGACTCACTGAGTGTTGCTAGGGTAAAAATCTTCCGACAAGCGTGCACACACCTAATTGGAATCGATATGAGGAGGCACTTGAAGAAGAACATGAAGGGTTACCTCCGAGCCATCTTTCAGGGGCACAATGAAACATTAAGACAAAAGTGACAATTTCAAAATCAGTTTTTTTTTTAATCTGTACGTTAAAAAACTATTTGATGACTTTTCTTCACACTATGCAGAAACATTCTCCTTTGCCTTCAGTGAAAATGTCAATTTTTAGGCCAAACCAATTTCCCACAAAACAGTGTTTCCCTCCCTCCATGGAAGCTGGTTGTTACCTGAACTATGGAGAAGCTGCTGTCTCTTTATTATACATACAAATCTCCACTAAACTATATATGAGCTCTCCTTTCCAATAATGTTTATTTAAGAAGGTTTTAAGGTTTTCCAGGTTACTTAAAAAGGCTTACTCTTGCCATTTACTCCTTTCTACAAAAGAAAGAATTTAATAAATTGCCTTTTTAGTACTTTCCCATGTCATTTGTAAGTAAAGGGTCATATATAATTGATGCTGGTATTTTAACACTCTGCTCTACCACCACAATAACTAATATCTATTACAATACAGTACATAATTAAGAGCAGCAAGTATTGAAATACTATATTGAGGGGGTGTCTGTTTTTCTTGTTTAAAGAAGCATTCACATTGTATGAAGCTTTAAAAAAAAATTGTCTAGGAGCAGGTCTTTCTGCAGTCTCTGAAAGCTCTAAAAATCCATCATAACCCACCAGATTTAGTGAACTTTTCAAGACTCTCAGTATGCTTCATTGCCAAATCGTCATACCCTTGGCTTTGCACTGATAATGTATAAGAGATTTTCAGACAGAGTCTATAAGATGTAGATGTAACACCCCACATACCCCTCCAAACTATAGTAGAGTTTACCCAGTGGCCCAACATGTTGTTAAAATTAAACCAAGTATCAGTTACATAGACATGCTACTTTATGCCAAGCCACTGCAAAGCATTTTACATTCATAAAGTAAATAACAAAAAGCTGAGAAATGGAGACTTTCTATAGAAAGTGATCATTCTTCCCAACCCCATCATTACTGAGGATACAGATTTAAATACATTTATAATCAAAAAAGAGAATCCTCCATTAAATATGAGTTTAAATCCTTGCTCATTAGCCAGTAAACCTCCCAGCTTTGTGATCTACTTCCAGCAACAACAAAGCCTGATCCTGGAAGGTGCTGACAGCTCCTGTGACGTGCTATCTCCCCTCAATTCCCACTTAAGTCAGAGGAAATTGAGACCATTTGCATGAGCTGCTCAGCACCCCTTCAGATCAGACTAAAATATTACTAGGGTCCTGAGAGTTATGCACACAAGCAGTAAAACATTAGGGTCAACCCGGATTTGGCTAGAAACCAGGGCAAGTAGAATAAAATGGGAGTGATACCATAAAAGGACTTGATACTGTAGGTGTTAACATTCTTGTCAGCAGCAATTTGAGACAATGAACAACACCCTTGGGTGACAAATGGTGAATTAAATCAAAGTGCTAGATAAGTCAAGGCTAGGATCCAAGGGCGTACCACCTATAACGATCCTAGGTTGACATGAAAGGATACTTGATTAAAGTTCAACTACTGTATTTCAGTGAAAAGGTGAATATAAAAAAAAATTGACATCCTTATTCCTGACAATTGACTTCATATGAACAATCCTTAGTCATCAAATAGTACTCCGGTCGGGACGTGGGACAAACTCCTCAAATTCGGGACAGTCCCAATTTTATCAGGACATCTGGTCATCATAGTCATCAAGGTAAGTAAGAAATTGTCAAACTCAAAGGTTAGCCAGTTGCTCCTCTGTAAACTTGCATATTCATTCACGGGTTAAAATCAGGCTCTCCTATTGGAATACAGCTCTACTTTCAGTTAGTCTTCCATTGTAAGACTGTACGAAGCATTTTATTGCAGCATACTCCTCAGTATATCAGATTGCCTGCAACACAGGAGCTGAATAAGAGCTGGCGCAGTGAAAGTCCTGCCAACATTTAAAATTGTTCCCTGACCCTCCAGTTCTCCCACCCTCCCTTAGGTACTGTAGCTCAATCCTTATGGGCCACGGTAATTCAAACAATCCATATTGATCGCCACATTCAAAACCTGGGGAGAGGACAGGTGATGAGGATTAAGAGTAAAATGAAATTTTAATATTTTCAGCACAGCAGTGGAAATTTACACCACAGTGACATGATTTAGTGGCAATAACATGAACACAAAAATGCATAACATTTGAAAACCAACCCTGCAGGAACAGCAAAACTCATGTAGAAGGAGAGGGGAGACTACTCAGTCTATTGGCAATGATGAGCAGACAATAGCTAATGGAAGAAACACAGCTAGCAGTTAAATCAATTATGGCAGAAGCCTATGAAAAATAATATGGACATAATCACATTAAAATCAATCAATATTTTAAAAAAAGATGAAAAAAGAGACTCAGGCACTCAAATAATAAATTAATGGATATAATTAATTTATAAAGATTGAAAATGAAAAAATATCTACATAAGAGCTAAATATCATCCTTATTAATTATTTTATTAGGAACATTGTCTCAATTTGGTGCTAAACCAGATGGAAATGTTCCACTCATTTCCTTTTCTAGAAGTGATGCAGCAGTAGACTTTTTGCTACAACAGCAAGTTAAAAATTGGAAAATAATTTTCATCACTTTTCCCCATTAAAAGAAGAAAAAAGTTTTCTTCACAGCACATACCACAATGCAAAGCAACAGAGAAAAGTTTGGAAAGCACACTGTACAGTGAGAGACTTAAGAGCCCAACCTATATAGCTTACTGAAGATTAAGGAGACACTTGATCACAGCCAGTAAACAGCTACATAGATCTCTTTAATCTAGCAGACAAAGGTACAACAGCATTCAACAGCAGGAAGTTAAAAACATTCTAATTGGGAATAAGATGGAACTTTTTAAAAAAAGGGAAGAAAAATTCATATGGAGGAAAATTCTTTATTAGAACAATTTACCAAAGTGGTAAAGTTTGTCATTTCCTGACAACTTGTTCTAATGACGAATTTTCCTCCACACAAATGTTCTCACATGTACAGATAGTGCAGGATGCCGGAGAAATAAAAACAATTTGGAATTGTACTAATAAAAATGGCTAGAAGTTAAAAGTGATTCTAGGGAAGTTTTCAGTAAGTCTCAATTCTATTTAAATAAATATTTATTGCAATGTCTGACCGCCTTATAATCTACCTGCCCTAGCATTGTATTGTAATCAGTTGATTTATCTCTGATTTAGTGGAGCTGATGATTATATAGTGCATTGCCATGGATTCACTGTGGCAGAGGGAAAAGGCAGACTAAATAACATGGTTTGCACTAACCAAGGTCTAGTGTAGCATGCCCTTTAAACTCGGTTGCATCTATCTGTTACAGTAAGTACCAAATCAAATAAGTATTTACATGCATAACTGCTAGACTGATATGCACCAATATGCACATATACTTTTAAAGGGTGGTTCCATACATGTGGCAATATCCAGGCACAACAGAAGTGTCACTTATGTCTACCCTTTGATAAAAGACCTGCGACAAGGCTGCGGTTTCCCTGGGTCAGCTGCCTCAGGCTCATGGATCTCACTCAGGCTGTGGGGCTAAAACCTGCACTGTAGATGTTTAGGTTCAGGCTGGAGCCCATACTCCCAGAAACTCCCCCGTCATGGGAGAGCAAGCCTGCTCCCACTGAAGTCTTTCACAAAACTTATACCAACCAACTTACCCATCAATGGATGCAGGATAGGACCTCAAGTGAAAAGCTCTGTCAAGAAATTCCCTGGCTTTCGTGGATTCAACTCAGGACTCTTCAAGTTGCTCTAGCAGTTTATTTGTGCTTTTTAAACATTTATTGGATGGTCATAACAGAGTTTGACAAAAGTCATTTAACTTCTATCCTTAAAGTTGCTGGGATTACTTTAACAGTTAATTAACTTTTCTTCATGTTTATAAGTTTAATTCTAGCTGTTTTCACTTAGGCAACAATCTTCTGCCAATATTTTCTGGTACATTTTAAATTGTTGAACAATAAAGGGAAAAATATAACTGTGAATGTGGCTTAAGCCTAGTATAAAAATAAACAATTAATAATGTTTTATTTAGATTTAGTTGTATTTTTTTTAACTTATAGAAACCTTGAATCATGACATGTTAATGAATTTTATTAGATTCAACAAGTTGTAGGAGATGCATTTACTCAAAAATGACTGCTGGCAATTCTTTGAGATTTACACTCTAATGAGAAATAAAATGTAATTCTAAAAAAGGTTGCCTACAGAAACTTTTGGCTTAATCCAACAGAGAGAGGTTTCATTTGGCTCTTAAATAGAGAGTTTCACATCTGACAACCCCTTAGCTATTTACAGCCTAAAAGAACCCAACCAACAACATATTTTTATAAAGCAAACAAATAAATACAATTCTAGTTCTGCCTTTAAATCTTTAGAATGTGAGTATATTCATGCTCCATAAATTGCCTGTGGAACTAAACTGTATTTTTTTTTTTTAGTCTCCCCTCCCCCGGCCCAAAATACCCCAGCTGTCCCCACATCCATCCAAAAGCAAGCCAGTTCTCCCCCAGTTGCTTAAGTGACCCTATTTTCAAAGGCAAAAACTGAAACACGTTTTTTTGTTCACAAACTATTCCTATAAAAGGTGAAAGCACCCTTACGCATTATCAGAAAAACATATGCTCTACACATTCTGACTCCTTTCTTTGCTATGCTCTGTGGGTCAGAATAGCTCACCCTTGAGGGGATCAAAGAAAGGCTGGGCTCTGCCTATTCTCCCTGTCACTCTCTGTCCCTCCTATCCACGGTTCTGGAGACAGTAAACTGCAGCACTGCCAGCTCTTGCTAACAACACATTATCCCTGGCTTCAGAACCACTTGTGAAAAGTTACTGACTTTGTGCAATGGGATCTCTAAAATAACCTAACCTGACAAAATCTCATCCACTTTGCTAGACTGCTTTTTAGAAGGGATGTGCCAAATTATGTGCTTGTGTAACCCATGCAAACAGTGCAGCTCTTGTAGCCCTCAAATGGCTAAACCACATGTAAACCACTCTAATCTAACAGACTTGCTTCTTAGTTAAAGTGGGAGAGACTAATGTTTTTAACATGCAGAGGGTCCAGGTTCAATCCCTGCAGATGACCCAGACTGGGACATTGGCTATGCTGCCTATAAACAGACCACACACATCATCCTGAGTTATGAACAGAAAGCAGGGATCTTGAAGTCCAACATCCAATTGCTGCCTCACAAATAATTGTGTAACCCAATGCAAAGTGTGTATTGTCTGAAGTAGAAGAGGTCTGTACTGTGGTTCTGAAGGATGACCCACGTGGAGGTGAAAAATTTGTATTACTTTAAGAACCCTAGAATAGTTGTAATGGTTGGAATCACTTTCTATTTCAAGAGATTGTATTTAGAAGTGATTTGGATGTTGTAATATTTGTTGTGTTGTATTTTTAGTCTTTGTATTTTGTTTAATGAGAGCTGTCACTTTAAGAACAGAGTGGGGAACTTTATTGTATTTATTTCAGATTTAGAAATCTGCCTGTGTTTCCAAAGAGTGGAAGACTCTATCTGGGCAAGCTCCAAAAAGGTCAGAGCTTGATTTAATAAGCTTTAATTTCCAGAAAGCAAATGTAACCTATGTGCCTAATAGGGAGACCTCTCTTTAAGACCCGGGGTGAGGGGGCAATAAGGAGTGAGCTGTGTCTAGGGTTACCAGATAGCAACTGTGAAGGAACAGAACAGGAGTAGTGGGTAATAGGTGCCTATATAAGAAAGTTCCCAAAAACGGGACTGTCCCTTTAAAAACGGGACATCTGGTCACCCTAGCTGTGTCTGGGTCATTGTTGCTAGGCAGATTAAGCACTCCACAGCCAGAAGTTTTGGGAATTGGGTGTGGTAGTTTTGGGTCTGCTCCAATAGGTTTCTTGTTGCTGGAGTCAGACTCCATGAGGGCAAGCAGACAAGGCAGCTGCTTTGCAGAAGGCCATGTGCCTTGTGTGAGTTGGTTAATCTGTTAGCTGACTGGCTAGCAATGATTTCAGCAGAGGAAGAGTCTGCATGGATTCCAGCTGAAGATTCCTACAAGAAAGTGGAGAAAATATGTTGTTTTAGACTAATGGTTCTCAAACTTTTGTACTGGTGACCCCTTTCACATAGCAAGCCTCTCAGTGCAACCCCACCCTCATAAATTAAAAGCCCTTTTTAATATATTTAACACCAGGGTGAAACTAATTTACAGGATTTACTGGTACTGATGGAGTCCTGAGGGGGGCGTGGCCTCAACCGGAAGAGGCACGGCCTCTCAAGATTTACAGGCCCTGAGGCACCAGCTGTGGCTGGGAGCCCCAGGGCCTTTAAATCAACCCGGGGCTCCCAGTTGCAGAGGTGGCTGGGAGCCCCCGGGACTCAGAGGCAAGTTAAAGGGCCCGGGGCTCCGGCCACCGTGGAGCCCCAAGCCCTTTAAATCCCCCCCGCAGCTCCAGCAGCCGGGCTCGGGTGTGGATTTAAAGGGCCCGGAGCTCCCATGGCTGCAGGGAGCCTGAGCCTTACTGGGGGCTGGGGCTGGGATTTAAAGGGCTGCTGGAGCTGCGGGGGGGGGGGGATTTAAAGGGGTCTGGGCTCCTGGCAGCCGTGGGAGCTCTGAGCCCTTTAAATCCTGGCCGTGGAAGCCGGTGCAGTCCAGCACGGCGTACTGGCTCTTGCCGGTACGCTGCACCAGACCATACCAGCTTACTTTCACCTCTGTTTAACACTATTATAAATACTGGAGGCAAAGCAGGGTTTGGGGTGGAGGCTGACAGCTCGCGACCCCCCATGTAATAACCTCGTGATACCCCCCGGGGTCCTGACCCCCCCGATTATTATTAGTTTCTTTATCATAAGATTTTATAAAGTTATTTAATTAAATTCATTTCTTTAGTTCCTTGTGGGACTTGAATGTGGGGAAGCTGACCCTGTGCAATCCTTCCTGAAAATCCTTAGAGACTGAACTCGGGGTCTCCAGATACTCTTCTTCTATGGGAGTTGGGGTTTTTGTAGGCACTGGAGAAGGGTAATGAAGTGAACTCTAGCCCACACAAAAGTTACACAAAATTCGCTCTCAATGGTACAACATTGCAGTAGACAGAGAATTAATTGAATGCTTCAAAGCATCACTAATGAGCTACAGAACATTTCACCTGTGAGTTACCAGTTTGAATCCAGCCCAACTCCATAGGGATTAAAAGTTGATCCCATATATCGAATGTTGGTGGCCTTATACGAGTTGAGTTTGGAGAATCCTATTTCCAGTTCCCACATCACAAACTTACTACTATGGTTTGCACTAGATTGTAAAAACAACGAGGAGTCCTTATGGCACCTTAGAGACTAACAAATTTACTTGGGCATAAGCTTTCGTGGGCTAGAACCCACTAAATCAGATGCATGGAGTGGAAAATACAGGAGCAGGTATAAATACATGAAAGGATGGGAGTTGCCTTACCAAGTGTGAGGTCAGTCTAATGAAACAATTCAATTAACAGCAGGATACCAAGGGAGGAAAATGTAAGGTCTTTATCGCAGGGACTGTCTCTAACTATGTGTTTGTACAGTGCCAGGCACAATAGGGCTTCAGTCATGGTTGGGTCCTCTACAGCAGTGGTTCTCAAACTTCTGTACTGGTGACCCCTTTCGCATAGCAAGCCTCTGAGTGCAACCCCCCTTATAAATTAAAAACACCTTTTTATATATTTACCACCATTATAAATGCTGGAGGCAAAGCGGGGTTTGGGGTGGAGGCTGACAGCTCGCGACCCCCCATGTAATAACCTCACAACCTCCTGAGGGGTCCCAACCCCCAGTTTGAGAACCCCTGCTCTAGAGAGAGCTCCTGCAGCGAAGGCCAAAATTGTGTTATTTGTTGCTAAATTTTCAAGAGTTGACAACACTAATTGTTGTACATAGCTTGACAATGCGAAAAAGGGGATCTCAAAAATCAGAAGATAAATCAAAAATACATTATTTAGTATTCTTTACAAAAAATTGAGATTTTTTGGCCAATCCCATGTATTTTGGGAGATTGACCAATGATTTTTGAAATTTATAGACAGGCAATATTGAAAGGAAAGACAAGGAAAGGTCAAAGGGACTGGCAGCTACACATCCCTCCTCTTAAATCTGCCCCCTCAACTTTCAAAGGCCAGAGTACAGGCATTCTTGCATTGACTTGACTGGATAATCAACTTAGATTCGTATTGCAGTGTTATCATCTGATGAGTCATGACCAACTTTGGCCTTGAACAATGACTGGCATGAAACACGTTGGCAGCTTGATGAGAGTTAAACAAATATGTACAGATTAAGAGTATAACCCTGTGGTTTCCATTAGCATTTTGTAATTATATTATATATAAAAACACCTTCACAACCCAAATTCTTTCACTGATTAAATGGGAAAAAAAATAAACAACAAATCCAGGATATTTCAAGTGTTCTGCAAAGTTCTCAGGACACGGATGTAAAAAATTAGGACTTCCTTGGTGAAACTAGGATATATGGTCTCTTTCCCAGCTGCTGATTCCCACACTCATTCCACACAAAAGGCCTTCCCTCCCAGAATCCCTCCTCAAGTTCTCAAACTATCTCACTGTGGTGCAGATCCCCTCCAAACATCTGCAGAGATGTATTTCCTGTCCCAGATTTTCTGAGTTTTTTTTGGCAAAAATGGGCATTTATCCCATTTGCTTTTGCCAGTTGCTCTGATCAGTTGGCAAGAGTAAAGGGAACAAATGCCCGGTTTTGCCAAAAAAGTGGGTTGTACCCCCTCAGGGGTGTGTGGAGGAACATTTGGGGAGGCCAGTGGCGACACAAGGTTCTGGGTAGTGGGTCTTGGGCAATCAGCCTAGTGAGGCATGGGTGTCAGGCAGACAACCCCAGACCCAGGAAACATGGGGCTCGAGTAGTTAGCCCAGGGTGGTGCGGGGCTCAGGCAGTCAGCCCCAGTCCCGAGTGGCACCGGGTTCAAGCAAGCAGCAACACCAGGTGGCTTGGGGCAGCCCCGTGCGCAGGGGGGCAGAAGCGGGGCTCAGGCGAGCAGTGATGCCAGGCAGCTCAGGCCAGCCTCGCGCGTTGTCCAATATTACTTTGGTAAATATGGTCACCCTTATTATCTTCCCAACTGGCAAATCTGTCACCCCACTCTCTGATCTCTAGGCCACTGTGCCCTATTCATCTATCCTAAAACAAACAGAGAAAAGTAGCCAGTTTACAAAGGGTTACACTGTCAAAGGAGCTACCCCACTAACCTATAAAAATCAACCGTTGTGATCCATGCTCCAACAAATTTTGTTATCCTGCCAGCAGGAAGTGTGTTAATCACCAAAATAAAAATCATGTGAAAAAACTGTATTACAAAGGATCCATCATCAAGATATACACATTACAAAAACCATCACTTTATAATTTGATTACTGTAATTCATCTTTCTCACCCCATCACCCTCATTATTTGTTACCTCCTCATTACATCCTAGTGAAATGTAGGCTCAAACCCTCTGCCAGGATCTGCTGAAGTTTTTGCACCAGTTCAGAGTTCTGATAAAGGCTGGGACTCGCGCACATTATCAACTTAATCCCTGGAGAGTGGTCCCACTCACTTTCAAAAGTGACTAGTGATTTTGGGTAGCCAACTTAAAACAGCTAAATGGTACCAAATTTTCAATGTTAAACATCCACCCTCTGAAAATGAGCCTCCTTTAAAGGATTCTAGAGTAAGACACCCAAAATTTCAAACTCTCCAAATCACTAGTCACTTAGAAAATCTTGAGTGAAATCTTGGTCCCATTGAAAACAAAAGCAAAACTCCTATTGACTTCAATGGGGCCAGGATTTCATCCTGTAGTCTCTCTCTTCTTATTTGTCCTGTTTTAACACCTTGGACAATTTTGGGCACTCTAAAAGTATTAATTAACTAGATTATTACTGAGATTTATGTATATAAATTCCTGCTATGACAGGATAACAAAAAGCAATTTCTTAAAATAAAATGTATATGGAATTTTCTTACAGATTACATTATTCTTTTAATTGATATGTTTGAAGTCAAAGATCTAAAATATTCCACTTTAATATGCACTGTGTGATTTCAAGGTCAAATTTATTAACATGTTTTGAGATGCATTCTTAAGAACTGTTTGGTCTTTGATATTAAACTTATGACCAGTCACTGCTTGACAATCGTAATTAATATGCTGAATGGTTTTCTGACTTGTTCTTCCAAGAGACATTATTATTTGTAGTCTGTCAGTGTAACACATAAATTATGAGCCATGTTCACCTGTAATAGACTCAAAATTGACATTTATGAAGAAAAATGAAAAAGTTCTTTCCACCATGAGAATGGGAGTTGCATGTAATTTACCAGAGATTCAGAGTACTAGCAAACCAAACTGCATATATATTGAAACATCTGCATTGACAAAAACACTTAAAAAAAGTTCACTCTTTCACTACCATATCCAAAGACCACAGAAACTGTGTGAACATAGTTCATTTACCTTGTGTACTCAGTACACACATATGCAGTGACATACCACCACGGAAAAACTTATGAAAGAAAGAAAATACATCTTTACCTCATTAGCACTGAATGTTGGTAATCAGCTGTCTGATGTACATGTGTAAACTACATATAATTAGAGGAACTAAGAAATATTTTCAAAAATATCTACACAATTGTTTTTTGAACTTCACCGTTTCAGTTTTTCTTCTTTTCAGAAGGTGGTAGTCAAATTTTGTTTTTAAAACATTTGTTGACTCTTTGCTTTTAAAACAAAAATGTGTAGTCCTTGAAATTCCAGTATATATATAAAAAAAAGTGCCTTGGAGATTTGTGGATGAAAACCATTACATAAGAGTTAATAATATTTTAGTTAGAACAAGATGTTTGTGCATTTAGCAGGTACAATTATAAAGCATGAGGATCATGTTTTTGAACTTTGGGCCTGCATTGTATCTGCAAAAAATGTGTACATATGCAAGGCAAATGCACTCACAAAACCTAAATTTGCACAAGCATTTACTTGATATGTGCAAATAAATATGAGAATATGCAATATGTATTTTTCCAGGTAAAAACCTGGCATGTCTTCTGTTACTCCAGTATTGATTTTGTCTCAAATAGCAGCTGCATGCTAGAGTGTGGGGCTGGGGAACAGATATAAAAAGAACTACTTCTAGACACTACAACCGGCGGGGGGGTGGGGGGGCAGGGAAACTACAGCGGCCTGCTGGACCCTCCTGCCCGGCCCCGAGCTCCTGGCCCAGAAGGCTAGCCCCCAGCCTCTCCCCTGCTGTTCTCCCTCCATCGCAGCCTCAGCTCGCTTGGCCGCTGTGCAATGCTCTGGGCGGCAGTGCTGTGAGCTTCTGGGGCAGCACAGCTGCAAAGCCAGGGCCTGACCTGGTGCTCTGTGCTGCGCAGTGGCGTGGCTGGCTCCAGCCGGACTGTGCAGCTGCCCGTCCTGCAGCTCTGGGCGGTGCGGCTGTAGCGCCACCAGCCACCAGTGCTCCAGGCAGCTTGGTAAGGGGGCAGGGGAGTTCAGAGTGGTGGTCAGGGGATGCAGGTGTGGATAGGGGTCAGGGAGGTAAGAGGGCGGGGAACAGGGGGGTGAATGGGGGCAGAGGTCCTCAGGGGGGCACCGTTAGCGAATGAGGCGGGGATCTGGATGGGGGGGCAAGGGGCAGTCAGGAGGGGTTCCAGGGACGATCAGCGGACAGGGAGAAGGGCTGGTTGGATGGGGGCAAGGGTTCTGGGGGGCAGTCAGGAATGAGAAGCGGTTGATTGGGGTGGTGTGGGGCAGTTGGGGTGGGGGTTCTGGGGGCTGTCAAGGGACAGGGAATGGGGGGGTTGGATGGGGCAGGAGTCCCAGGGGACTGTCAGGGGGTGAGAAACAGATAGGGGACGGGGGACGGGCCACGCCTGACTGTTTGGGGAGGGACAGCTTCCCCTAAACAGTCCTCCATACAATTTCAGAAACTCAATGCGGGCCTCAGGCCAAAAAGTTTGCCTGCCCCCACACTACAATTTTCTCCCAGTCATGTGCCCCTGTACAAACTTATAGAGCAGAGGTGCAATCAAGAGTGCTTACGTCATGTGCAACTTTGAGCTAAATAGAGGCTGAGAAGTCTGAACCTATAGATTCTCTTCTTGCAATTCTGGTGTGGTGTGGTGCCCCTGTGCTCCCAGTTCTGCCGCACACAGGGGCTAATGCAGGATCAGCCCATAAGTTTGAGATTTACTTCTATAATATTAGTATTTCATGTTGCACAGGTTAAAAATAGGTGCTAATTGAAGAATTAAATATATAAATGTCAACAGAAGCATTATAAATATAGAGGGCAGGAAAAAATGAAACCAAGAAGCCCCCAAATTAATTAAAACCAGACATGTTAAGACAACAACTTGCCATTTTGAAAGCACTGTGGGTATTGTAACCACAATATGTTCTCTGGATTAAAAGTTTGATTCTTGGAATTATTACAGTCAGTATACTCAGCCGATAAAATCATGTCTGACCAGCAGACTTCTTTGGCCGTTGAGACAGAATATTTTCTTGCACACTTGTGGACATGATGTTGGCTTCATTTTACAACCAACATCTTGTCTACATCAGGGGAGCTTTCACACACAGACATGCATACCATGTGGGCTACCTGCTGAGCCTTGGCAAGCTTGGCAGATTGCAGAACATAATGGGTAGGCAGTTACAGAGGAAAAAAACTTCATGGGAATTTTTTTAAGTTGTAGGGGGAGAAAAAGCAAACTATATTCTGTATCCTCATGTCCCACACTGTGAGTTGGCACAGGGAAGATAAGAGCAGGAAACTGGATGTTAAAGTTGTGCACAACACAGGTCCTTTAACACAGGAGGCACTCTGCAGGTTGTCAGTGTGACATGCATTTGTTTGTCTAAAATTCAGCTATTTTTAATTAACCATATGGAAATTGAATGAGTAGTGAACTAACATCCTCAAGCCCACAAGCAGATCTTAATTTCTTAGGGTGTTTTACTCACCAATTTGTCTTTAGTTTATTTTTACAGACAAATACATACATCAGACACAATAAAACAGTTAGAACAAGATATTCCTTATGCAGTTAAGCCTAGTGCAGTATTCCTTGTAGCTTATAAGGTGTTAAAGCAATTCAAATTAGGAAATGGAATATCATACAAATCCATATAGAAGCGATTACATTTTAGTTTTCCAACTGGGTAGTCCTTACAGATTTTGATATAGTCAATTATTCTTAGTTTCCAGCTATGGTCTAGAAAAGCAAAGCAGAATAAAAGTGACATAAGCTCTATAGGCAGCAGCAGAAAAAGAGCAAATGCAACAGCACCACCTAAGGTCAATTGAAAACGCTACGGAAAGCTATTCAATGGTGTTAGAAATCCCATATTCATATTTTTATAGTTTTAACTGATATTATATAAAACTATAGTACAGTATTTTTAATCAACATTTTTTATGGTTTTTGTGTTGGCTAACCAACATCTAGTGGATATTTATTCAAACTAATGGACACAACTTATGTTATGAATAATACAGTATAAATCAAAGGACATGGATTTCTCACCTGATGTGCACATAAACATTTCTGTATTTTCACTTTACTTTATGGCCAAGACAATTCAATAACAAGTGGCGGTAAAAACTTAAAATGCTTTTTCAAGTCTTTTCTGATTAACTATGATTCACAGGGACAGAGCAAAATGGTCAAGTGACAGTGGGTAAAAATTTCAAAAGCACCTAAGTGGTGCTGGAACCCAAGTCCCATTTTCAAAAGCGACCTAGGCAGTGTAAGTTCCACTAACTTCCAGGCCAGGTCTACACTGCGACTTTAAATCGGTTTAATGGCCGATATACCGATTTAACGCTGTATCCGTTCACACGACGTCGTCATTAATATCGAGTTAAAGGTAACGGCTACCTTAAAACTCGATTTCGGAACTCCTCCCAAACGAGAGGATAGCACTAAATTCGATAGCGATAACTCCGGATTAGGGTCGTCGTGGACGGAAATCGACGTATTGGCCTCCGGGCGGCATCCCAGAGTCAGCACTGACGCTCTGGACAGCATCTGACTCGGATGCAGCGGGCACGGTAAACAGGAAAAGCCCGCGAACTTTGAATTACATTTCCTGCTTGCCTAGCATGGAGCTCTGATCAGCACGCTGGTGATCCAGTCTGAAATCGAAAAAGAGCTCCAGCATAGACCGTACGGGAGATACTAGGTCTGAATCGCTGTATGGAGACAAATCTGTTGTATCCAGCTCGTTACAGAACACGAAATGCCAAAGCGTTGAATAAAAACTCCAGGATACACAGCCCTGCTGACAAGCGTAACGGGAAGCCAGAGACTCAAATGGGGCATGAAGGAGGGAGGTACTGAGGACTTCAGCTTCACCACAGTCCACAGCAGTCTCTGAAATTATTTGCATTCTTGGCTGAGCTCCCAATGTCTGTAGGTTCAAAACACAGTGTCTGCGTGGTCAGAGAACAGCTCCTCAGTTTATCCCCCCCCCCACCACATGAAAAAAAGGGAAAGATTGCTGGCTTATGCGTTTCTCAATGCACTCCGCGAAAAAGGCGCCAAAGGTTGTCTGCTGCCTTCACAAAGGGAGGTGAGGCTGTACCCAGCACCCCCGGGAAATGTTTTCTGCCCATCAGGCACTGTGTCTCAACACGGAAGTGTGGAATATGGATAGCTGAGGAACAGCTACCCACAGTGCACCGCTCCTGAAATCGTATGGTAGCTTTGACATGACGCAACAATCGATTTCGGATCCACGTGGACGCGCTAAACCGATTTTATTAGATCTGTTTTGTAATATCGGTTTAAGCTAATTTGAAATAATCGTGCAGTGTAGACGTACCCCCAATAAAATTAGGTTCTCAGGTAACTAATTCACTTCTCAAAATAGGACTTAGGTGCTTTTGGAAATTTTACCTCTTACATTTCAAATATTCACACTCATCATATATCTCCATGTTTTATCCCCCCCGAATAGGACCCAAGTTTTAGCAAATATATTTCATACACTTTCAACTATCATGAGCTCAGATATGAAATCACTGACATGCCGATCCCTCATGTTAAGTTATTCACTATGCTGTAGGTTAGTCAGCATTTAGCTTTTTGGCTTCAGTTCAGGAAAACATTTAATATGTGTTGATGGTGTCCACCCACATAAGACTTGAAGGGGGTAAGTGGCAGGTAGGCCAATTAACTCCCCAGCAGGTGACCAGATGTCCTGATTTTATAGGCAGTCCTGATTTTTGGGTCTTTTCTTATATAAGCTCCTATTCCCCACCAATCCCGATTTTTCACACTTGCTGTCTGGTCACCTACCCCAGGCTGCACCTGCAGGAGGAGCCAAGGAATATGGATTGATTAATGAGGCTCAGCTGGACAGAAAAGAGGGACTTGTAGAAACAAGGAGCTGAGAACAGCAAGGGAGCGCGGGGACGTAGTCTGCAGTCACTCTCTGGAAGAAGGGAGGTGTGTTTGGGGCTAAAGCAGTATTTCCCAACCTGTGGCCTGCCCAATTAGCACACAGCTGGCCAGCTGTGTGCTACAAATAATCTGGTCCCGGCTGCCACCCTGTGCCTCGCTCCTGGCCCCCTCCATGGAGGGTCCTGGCAGGAAGGTGTCTCTGAGCATAGGGTATGTGGCAGCGGGGGGTTTTGTTTCAGCCTGCAGCCCACAATGATAAACAGGTTGAAACCACTGGCTAGAGAGGCAAGTGTCTACAGTAACTCCCTCGGAGGAGGGATTTGGCTGGCAACCAGAAAAGGGAGAGCCAGAGCGGTAGAAGGCTCAGGAAAAACAGCTGAGATTAGCTCTAATAACACAGCTAAATTATATATATATTGGTAATCTCATTATATATATATATAGCGATGGATAGCGTAGTGTAAGGCGCCGCCCTTTGATACGGGAGACCCCCTTTGAACGAAGACCGGGTTCAAATCCTGTTGGTATCCACTTTCCA
The DNA here is from genome assembly GCF_003597395.2 of Chelonoidis abingdonii. NCBI lineage: Eukaryota > Metazoa > Chordata > Testudines > Testudinidae > Chelonoidis > Chelonoidis abingdonii. Next base: position 67,556,368 of record NC_133770.1, read on the forward strand.
GTAGGTACTTGGCAAAAAGACTCCCTGACGCTTCACCTGCCTACCTCAAATATGAGAGTGACACGAACTAGGAGAGTCATGCCGTCGGACGTCGCCCGGATTAACAAGTCCGCGCAGATGTTGAGGAACCAGGACAATCGACGATAAGTGGGCTACTGGAACAAACCATTCATGGACGAGACAAGAGAACCTGGAATTGATGGATATGCTACTACAACAGCAGACCTAATGAGAGGGATATATGAAACGTATGAGGGACTGTGGATGACAAAAGACCACATCCACACTTACTGAGAAACAGCTAGTACCCAACGTTTCAACATAGTAAAGAGGAGCTGCTCTCACAGCTTGAGATAGACCAACTCCACATTACATCCCAGACTCAAGAGACCTGGAAGAACAAGTGGATGTGCAGCCCACACCGAAGCTGAAACTTCACTGCCACCCCTCCATTGCAGAGCACGCAGCTGATATGAGGCATAAGATCATGGAGAAACTAGCTACAGTCAATCCTCGAGACTGATTACCAAGCTCAGTGGAGAAGTACCATCAGATAGTATGTTAGAAGATGCCAATAGAGCCAATCCCTACTTACACCATAACTCAAACCAATGAACTGGATACGCTACACTCTGTAATCCTGGAGATGCGTTGGCTACACGATCAAGAACACAACAGTCCAAGTGACAGCAACATCAGAAAAGGAATATGAAAGCTGGAGAAGTACCAGGGCCTGAAGAGGAACTAGAGAGGATGTGGAAAGTGAAGGCCAAAGTTGTCCAGTTGTAGGAGCACTCGGGGCGTGACTTCTAAGCTGGGCGAGTGCTCCAACAGATCCCAGGAACAACATCAGAGCTCTCTGTCCAGAAAGAGTGCAGTGCTAGAACAGCTAAGATACTGCGCAGAACCTCAAACTCCCAGCCTCTGGTAGAGGACCCGTGAGGAAGACACATACACCCTTAGGGTGAGAGGGATTTTTTTTTTTTATTTAAAAGAACATCTATATCAAAGTTGATGTTTCACATAAAACAAGTTAAAACAATCAAAAATTAGTGATTTATATTTTAACAAATTATCAATTCCGAGATATGTTATGCTTATGCATGAT
>NC_133770.1:67557500-67583887 GCF_003597395.2 Chelonoidis abingdonii
GACCAGTACTGGAATCGAAAAAGAAGGCATCAGCATTAGACCGTACGGGAGATACTAGGTTCTGATCGACTGTATGAGGACGAAATCTGTTGTATCCAGCTCGTTACAGAACACGAAATGCCAAAGCGTTTGAATAAAAACTCCAGGATACACAGCGCTGCTGACAAGCGTAACGGAAGCAGAGACTCAAATGGCGACTCTGAAGGAGGGAGGGGTACTGAGGACTTAGCTATCCACAGTCCACAGCAGTCTCTGAAATTATTTGCATTCTTGGCTGAGCTCCCATGTCTGTAGGTTCAAACACAGTGTCTGGCGTGGTCAGAGAACAGCTCCTCAGTTTATCCCCCCCCCCACCACATGAAAAAAAGGAAAGATTGCTGTGCTATGCGTTTGCTCAATGCACTCCGCGAAAAAGGCGCCAAAGGGTTGTCTGCTGCCTTCACAGAGGGAGTGAGGGTGACCAGCACCCCCCGGGAAATGTTTCTGCCCATCAGGCACTGTGCTCTCAACACGGAAGTGGGACTATGGATAGCTGAGGAACAGCTACCCACAGTGCACCGTCCTGAAATCGATGTAGCTTTGGACCATGGACGCAAACAATCGATTTCGGGATCCCACTGTGGACGCGCTAAACCGATTTTATTAGATCTGTTTTGTAATATCGGTTTAAGCTAATTTGAAATAATCGTGCAGTGTAGACGTACCCCCAATGAAAATTAGGTTCTCAGGTAACTAATTCACTTCTCAAAATAGGACTTAGGTGCTTTTGGAAATTTTACCTCTACATTTTCAAATATTCACACTCATCATATATCTCCATGTTTTTATCCCCCCCGAATAGGACCCAAGTTTTAGCAAAATATATTTTCATATCACTTTCAACTATCATTGAGCTCAGATATTTGAAATCACTGACATGCCTGATACCCTCATGTTTAAGTTATTCACTATGCTGTAGGTTAGTCAGGCATTTAGCTTTTTTGGCTTCAGTTCAGGAAAACATTTAAGTATGTGTGTGATGGGGTGTCCACCCCACATAAGACTTGAAGGGGGTAAGGTGGCAGGTAGGCCAATTAACTCCCCCAGGCAGGGTGACCAGATGTCCTGATTTTATAGGGCAGTCCTGATTTTTGGGTCTTTTTCTTATATAAGCTCCTATTCCCCACACCAATCCCGATTTTTCACACTTGCTGTCTGGTCACCCTACCCCCAGGCTGCACCTGCAGGAGGAGCCAAGGAATATGGATTGATTAAATGAGGCTCAGCTGGACAGGAAAAGAGGGACTTGTAGAAAGTCAAGGAGCTGAGAACAGCAAGGGAGCTGCGGGGGACGTAGTCTGCAGTCACTCTCTGGAAGAAGGGAGGTGTGTTTGGGGCTAAAGCAGTATTTCCCAACCTGTGGCCTGCCCAATTAGCACACAGCTGTGGCCCAGCTGTGTGCTACAAATAATCTGGTCCCGGCTGCCCAGCCCTGTGCCTCCGCTCCTGGCCCCGCTCCATGGAGGGGTCTCTGGGCAGGAAGGTGTCTCTGAGCATAGGGGTATGTGGGCAGCGGGGGGGTCTGTGGTTTTCAGCCTGCAGCCCACAATGATAAACAGGTTGAGAACCACTGGGCTAGAGAGGCAAGTAGTCTACAGTAACTCCCTCGGAGGAGGGAGTTTGGGCTGGCAAACCCAGAAAAGGGGGAGAGCCAGAGCGGTAGGAAAGGCTCCAAGGAAAAACAGCTGAGATTAGCTCTAATAACACAGCTAAATTATATATATAATTTGGTAATCGGTCATTATATATATTATAGCGACTGGATAGCGTAGTGGTTAAGAGCGCCGCCCTTTGATACGGGAGACCGCCCTTTGATACGAGAGACCGGGGTTCAAATCCTGGTTGGTATCCAACTTTCCAGTAGGGGTACTTGGGCAAAAAGACTCCCTGACGCTTCACCTGCCTACCTCAAATATGAGAGTGACACGAACTAGGAGAGTCATGCCGGCTCGGACGTCGCCCGGATTAACAAGGTCCGCGCCAGATGTTGAGGAACCAGGACAATCTGACGATAAGTGGGCTACTGGAACAAACCATTCATGACGAGGACAGGAGAACCTGGAATTGATGGAATTGCTACTACAACAGCAGACTAATGAGAGGGGATATATGAAACGATGAGGGGACTGTGGATGGACAAAAGACCTACATCCACACTTACTGAGAAACAGCTAGTACCCACGTTTCAACATAGTAAAGAGGAAGCTGCTTCACAGCAGTGAGATAGACCAATCCACATTACATCCCAGACTCAAGAAGACTGGAAGAACAAGTGATGTGCAGCCACACCTGAAGCTGAAACTTCACTGCCACCCCCTCATTGCAGAGCACAGCAGTCTTGATATGAGGCATAAGGATCATGGAGAAAACTAGCTACAGTCAATCCTCGAGACTGATTACCAAGGCTCAGTGGAGAAGTACATCAGATAGTATGTTAGAAGATGCCAATAGAGCCATCCCTACTTACACCATACTTCAAACCAATGAACTGGATTACGCTACAGCTCTGTAATCCTGGAGATGTCTTGGCTACACGATCAAGAACAACAACAGTCCAGTGACGCACATCAGGAAGAAGGAATATGAGAAGCTGGAGAAGTACCAGGGCCTAAAGAGGAACTAGAGAGGGATGGTGGAGGAAAGTGAGCCAAAGTGTCCCAGTGGTGGTAGGAGCACTCGGGGCTGTGACTCCTAGCTGGGCGAGTGGCTCCAACAGATTCCAGGAACAACATCAGAGCTCTCTGTCCAGAAGAGTGCAGTGCTAGGAACAGCTAAGATACTGCGCAGAACCCTCAAACTCCCAGGCCTCTGGTAGAGGACCCGAGGTTGAGGAAGACACATACCACCCTTAGGGGTGAGAGGGGATTTTTTTTTTTTATTTAAAAGAACATCTATATCAAAGTTGATGTTTCACATAAAACAAGTTAAAACAATCAAAATTTAGTGATTTATATTTTGTAACTAAATTATGCAATTCCAGAGTATGTTATGCTTACTGCAGTTATTTAATGAAAACCAGTCCTTAAGATTCAATAATATTTTAATATTAAGTATCAGTGTTAGCAACTCTTGCAATTTTATCAAGAGTTTCACAGTCTTTGGGCTCCTCTTTAAAGCCCCAGTGCTTGGTGTTACGTGCTCTCAAGAGAATCCCAGCTTTAATTTAAAAGAAAATAAAACAGGTAATTTTCTAGCCCTCATAGTTGCAGATTAGAGCTTGAAAATATGAGCTGAGTACACCCTATATGTTCAAAAACCACAAACCAAATAAAAAGAACACATTTTTTTTAAAAATCTCATGACTTTTAAGCCAATGTCATGATTTTTTGGATGCATGGGGGTGGCAGTACTGAAATATGAACATTGTGATGATAATGCACCACTTCTTTCCCCATAGAATTTACCCTCATTGTGCTGTGAAATACTTACAGTAGTAAATAAAAATGATGATTACTTCTTAAAACCTTTTGTTCATTCTTTTTCTTCAGTAAGACTAAATACTGGTTATTTTGAATCATATTTCAGCAGTTCTTGAAATTGATTTTTCCACTAACATCAGGCAGTTATGCAAACCGCACATTTACTGTGGATTTTGTACCTGACCTTTAAACTGGTTTTGTCAACAAAATGTACTATATTCATAACACTTGTCCTCATTTGATTTTATATCTATAAATTATAGGCAAGTACATAAATGTCCTGATTCTTTACTGGCAGTGGCCTGTAAATGGCTTTTTCTTTTTCATTTAAAAATGTTGCCTATTTTAATAACGGATGTTTTTAATTAACTGAAAGTGCCATAAACTGCCCATGTGTGAACCAAAGACAAGAGAATTACATTAAATTTAAAGTGCAGTATCTCACTAATGCTAACAAATTAGGTCTGCCTTGAAGATGGAACATTTTTCTCTTTAAAGTGTCAACTTATTATGGTGGTGACACAGATGCTGACGGAACAGTCAAGCTAAATCAGTGTTTCAAAATTAATATTTTTGGCAGTTAGGAATACAATTTCAGATTTACACATAAAAAGCACAAACATTTCAGCACAGCATTATCTCCTCTTTCATAAATGAGCTCAATGTAGGGAGCTGATCTTTTTGCCAATATTATACCAAATTAGTATGGTAAATATTGAAGTACTACTTGGCCTAATTTTCTTTCAGACTGCACTTCATCCTTAATGAGTATTTATTGTATGACCCTGACAGCTTGCTACTGCTGTGATAAATTATCTGACTCAAGTCCGATTAAAAATGCAACCCGGAATGCTAATTATCTCAGCAGACCTGCTTAATAATAGCATTTCTTGTCAATTATGGAGTCACAGCATGGGTGTCAATTGCAACAACACACTAGCCTGTCTTTGAGGCAGCCTTCCCATAATGCTTTCTTAGCTGCCATATGTAAATCTGAGATTCTCTGTACCTGTGGCAACCTTTTATTAGTGAACTGACAAAATGATAAAGCTAGCCGCAGCAAAACTCCCACCGTTAGACAATTACACACTACAGCTCCTGTCAGTGGGAGATCAACACGACACACTTAATTGCGATGCACTTTATTGACAGCCTATGTTAATGGACCTGCAGGTCATCCCACCTGCACGGATTAGCTGTTTGCTTCATATCAGGGTTCGACATCAGCATAAGCCTGGCCTGCAGGAGGCAAATTTCTGTCTTCTGTTTCTTTCGTTTTGGAATCATTTTTGGCTATATTTTGTAGTTAGCTGCAACATCGAAGCAACAAAGCCAAGTATTTGCTTCAAAGACTTAGTTAATTCATTTTTTTAAATTTGTGAGAAGTGTCAGCTGGACAGTCCTGGAGACTGAAGTTCTCTAGCTTCTCCAGATAACAAAAGCAATCTGGACTGCAGCAGCACAAACTTCCTATCATCACCCCACTAAAGTCTAACCCTTAATGATCTTCCAAAGATGAGTGTGTCATTTGCCCTCTATGACCTGCTGAGGCTGACAAAAAGGATCCTAGTAAGAATGAATGCAAAGAGAAGGAACTACTCTCACACACTGAGACCCTTCATCATGGTCAAGATGCCTTGTCAGAGTGGTGTGGAGAATCCTTCAGTGCTTCTGGCTCTGCTATTGCTATTTTGTAGATAAATAGAGTTTAGTTTCCAGGACTATCAAGCCAGAAATTTGCACCATCACTAAATTCACAGACACTAATACCGCCCCCCCATTCAACCCCTCCCCATTTTAAATGTGGTCAGTGATTTGTTTGTTTTTTTAAACTACAGGGCTAGTGAATTGGAAAGAGAGAAACAAGGTCAAGATTGTTCAATATAACTCATATAACTCAACTTTCCCTCCTCGGTAGATATTTACACAGCTCACTAAACATTATCCAAGAAGTTTGCAACACGCACCCAAGATGTCGGGCAGGTGGGCGACATGAGTCATTTGGTTCCAGCTACCTTATGGCTGGCCACTGCTGCTACAGGAGGAGAAGGAACAATGAGACCAAACCCTGCCGGAGGCCATATCAATCAGAGTAGGGTAATTTCAGAAGAACGACGCACATTAGCTCTGTAATACAGTTTTATCTCTAAAAGCCCAATCTGGGCATGGAAAATCTTAGTGTTTATCTGAATTATGAAGTGAGGGACTTTTGGAGAGCACAAGCTGAGCTGTAACTTATATATTTGTTACAAGGATACGACACTTTAAAAACAGCATAAGAGAACCAAATTGTGACCTCTTGTATTTTGGGAAGATGTTCCTGTGTTGCCTTGAAAACTGACCATCCCATGTCATCAACTCCTGCAAAAAAGAACAGTGTTGCCATGAAGAAGAAAGAACTGAGCAAGGTGATTTTAGATTAGCTAATATTTTTTCTTTGGCCAATTCTTAATATGTCCTAGCTGCTCAGAAGTGCACAGGATTCAGAAGCTTCCTGTAGAAAGTGAAAGATGATGCATGTTTCAGAGTGACTACACAGTGAATGACACAGAGGGCTCGATCACGTTCTTCATCATAAACTTTTTAAAATTTTATTTATTATTGAAAAAGCTTTCAGAAAGGCTAGGAAGTCCACCAGGCAAGAGGCACAGTCAACCACACTAAATGGAAGTCTCAAGAACCTTGTGAACCTGATCCCTTACTCTTAAGAGCACTGGATAAAGGAGAGATAGACATGGGTACAGAATGGGTGTGACTGAGACATGGGCTTAAGTGAAATCCTTGGCATGCAATTGAGGCATATAGCGACATACTCCCCTCTTTGGCCTTATTCCTGATACTAAGGAGTAACTTTATGTCACTGTCCACAAAACAGCCCTAACTAAAGAATTGATTCTCCTGTGCTCCCTGTACTGGTCATTTTTTTTTTTAACATTATGTTTATTCTCACAACACTCTGCAGCCATACAGTATACGGCCAAAGAGCGTAGTGGACTGCAAACTCAACCAATACTCCAATGGAACACACAAACAATACAGATCTGTTTCATACAATATATGCATGATTTTTTAAATGACTTGCTTAGCTAAATGTTGAGTTGCCATGCTTGAAAAATGCTACTGAAGACTAAGTCAATTTATAAATCAAGAAGACAGAATAAATTCAAAGGTCTACAGCAGAATCTCAAAGATACCAACACTAGAGTTACAGACTGACAATTGGCCACGATGTGAAACTGGAAGTAACCAATCAGGCAGCAGCAGAGACAAAAAAAAAAAAAGCAAGTTCTGTACAGTATAGTGCCTGTATTGAATCTTAAAGATGGGCACAGCTGGGGTGCCTGTCCCCGTACCCACCCCACCCTCACTCGTAGGGAAGCCACATACAGCAAGGCACTGGGGCTGCCAGTCCAAGGCAGCCAGACACAGCAGAGCAGGAGCAGGACTGGAGTCTGTGCTGCTTGCAAGCCTCCTCCCCATGAGGGTAATGCACTGTTTTTACTCTCACTTTGCCAGCTGGGAGGGGAACGCACTGACACACACAAGTTTACAAACTCATGCTGGTGCTGAGTAGGGATCTCAGCCACTGCTGAAGACTGGCCTGCAGTATCAGCTGCTGGATCTGAAGTCCAAACTGCACTTTATTCAGAATTACGAACAACCTCCATTCCTCGGGTGTCCATAACTCTTGAGGTTCTATTGAATATGGAGTTGCATAGCATACTTCCAATAATATATCCTGCAAAATTCTCTCTTAGCAGAAAAGAATATTTCGTTCAAATGCGGTGGTGCTGTGCAACACGTGGAGAGATTGTAAGACCAGCTATAAATGAAATGAAGTAATTTCAGACACAACAAAATCTCAAGAGCAGACATTTCAGCATTGTATTATTTCTCCTTTCATAAATGAGCTCAGTGTTATGACCCAATCTTTGTGCCAATAGTACTTCAAATCAGCACCACAAAGATTGAAATCAAATATTTCGTAAGTTCTGCAGGGCCTAATCTTCTTCAAGCTGCACTTACACTTTAATTATCATCCTTTATGAGTATTAATTCTTTCTATATAAAGCAAATGTTCCTGGCTTTGATTCTAACTGTCTCCTTTGTTGGACTACTATCCCCTTCCTCTAGTTTTAGATGTGAGCAGGCATATCCATCTCATTTTTAAAAAAAAACTGAAGCTGAATACAAGCTAGGAGGTTCCCATCATTTTTCTCTCTCTAGAAAAACAGGATTTCTCAGTTTGCTCTTTGAAGCTGAACAGATAGCTAATCAGTTGTACAGGTGTCTCGTTAACTTTTTACATACACATCTCAAAAACATTTAAGCCACAAACATTAACCAGTTAAAGAACACTACTGCTCTAAAGTTAATTACAATAGAATACTAAAATTATTAGAACCGTGTTCATGGTCACGCTAAACTCCCTGACTTCAACGAGACTTCTGACCCTAAAGATACTACTCTGATACTTAAGAGTCTTGAGAGAATAGATTAGATTCAGTCCTCAGTTATATGTACCTGAATCCAATTATGAATAATGCAATTACTTTGGATTCAAATGTGGTCTAGTTAACTGTAATTGCACCATCAAAAGTATGTTCTACTGTCCAACTATTCTGCATCAGGTTACAGTTTGTATTCCTTAAATCAGAGGTTACTCTTATTATAACCATTCATTGTAGTATGCAGAGTTGTAGAGATTCAAAGATTTTCATTTTTCACGAAGTGTCATTTATCTGGTTTTAGTTTTTGTATATTGAGAACATTATGTATTGTAAATCATTACCAAAAGTGTTATACAAATGTTTCATTCACTGACAATTGGGTTTTCACTAAAAAATTTCCATACACATTTTGATAACATTTTCAACAATGTTTTCATTAAACATTTTAGGCCGGAGTGAATTGAAAAATATTCCTGAAGATGTTTGAAACGAATCAATGTAAAATTTGTTCTTTTTTTGTGTGGTTAATTATCCATTTATCTTTCAAGTGAGCTCAGCAAAAGTCCTGGTAATTTTAAGGAGAAACCATAAAACATTTCATCCTCTCAAAGATTTAATAGGGAAAATTCCATCGGGGAAGACTGCCAGATAATCAAACTGAAGCATGTGAACCAAAGAAAGTGATTTGGGATGTGGACCGAAACCTAGAGATGTGACTTGGGGCATCTTGATTATTATTTACATGGGAAATGATTCAATGCACTGTAATACAGACTAATTACCATAGCTAACTGAGGATGTTCAAGACTTTGGAACAGTCACAAAATATTATTTACCGCGTATCTGAATTCTTTTGAGAGTGAAATATGCTGTCTGATGTACCCAAGTCAGTTAGGGTAATGATAACCCTTGATAATTTCACAGTTTGTCTTTATCCCTTTAATCTCTTTCTCCCTGCTGAATTCATCATCACAATATAAAAGAGACATGAACAGAAGAGTTGTCTAACGTGATTCAGAAACATTCAGTATACTGAATTAACAATTCCTGTTCTGACTTTTTGACTCAATTGCTTCTGCTGGACAACTGTGACTACATCTACAATAACAAAATGCTACTACACCTCTACCTCGATATAACGCTGTCCTCAGGAGCCAAAAAATCTTACCGCGTTATAGGTGAAACTGCGTTATATCGAACTTGCTTTGATCCACCAGAGTGCGCAGCCCCCTCACCCCCCCCAGAGCACTGCTTTACCACGTTATATCCGAATTTGTGTTACATAGGGGTAGAGGTGTATTTTAAATTTCTACAACACTACTCATCTCAAAAGCTCCCAAACTATTTCACAAACTCTATACAGAAAGCATCACTGAAATGCAGCCCTTGTGGAGAGCAGGTTAGCAGCAATTTGGCACACAGTACACTAAGATGAGGGAGGGTAAGGCAAAATTTGACTAAAGACAGTGGGATAACCCATTTTTTTTTCTTCTCAAAAACCGCTACAGAAATTTTAGTGTTTATATAGAGCATTCCTCTAGGCTCTCCAGTTTGCCCAGGCCTCCACTAGGGTTGCCAATCCTACAGGATTGTCCTGGAGTCTTCAGGAATTAAAGATTAATCTTTAATTAAAGACTTCATGTGATGAAACCTCCAGGAATACGTCCAACCAAAATTGGCAACCCTGTCTCCATTACAGCACACAGGGTCTCTGCCTTAGAAGTTTGAACCTGTGCTGTTTCAGACCTAATGCTTAGTCCACTAAACCAGTGGTTCTCAAAGCCAGTCCGCCACTTGTTCAGGGAAAGCCCCTGGTGGGCCGAGCCAGTTTGTTTACCTGGCGCATCCTCAGGTTTGGCCGATCACGGGAAGGGCAGCTGCGAGAAGGGCAGACAGCACATCCCTCGGCCTGCGCTGCTTCCCGCAGCCTCCATTGGCCTGGAGCGGCGAACTGTGGCCAGTGGGAGCCGCTATCAGCCGACCCTGCGGACGCGGCAGGTAAACAAACAGGCCTGGCCCACCAGGGGCTTTCCCTGAACAAGTGGCGGACCGGCTTTGAGAACCACTGCACTAAACCACAACCTGACTTTGGCCTACTTGCTCCCCTCCACTAACGTGAAAGCAGAGGAGAGCAAAACCTCATAGAAACCAAGCAGGTGGTAGAGAAGGAAGAGCAATGGTTCCTGCAATAGCCCTCTTCACCAATGCTCTGAGGGGTGGGGTCTCCTGAGTGCAGACAGAATGGAGCTGGATACATAGAACAGCCACGCACTGCACATTGGCCCCTCCTGTGAGCTTGAATGTATAAGCAGGAATTAATGCTGGTCCAAGCAGCTTTGCCATTAACTCTGCCTCTGCACCCCGGTAGAAGAGTGTGTGTATGCTTGGGGTTGGGGAGAAGGGGATGGAAGATAGGGATGTTACTCAGATCTGGGCTGGGAAACCAGAAGGGAGCATGGGCACTAAGATTACATCTACATGACAGTCAAACTGCAACTGAAAGTGTGATCGCAGTTCAGTTAGGCTACGTTTTACCTCATGAACCTTTTAGCTACAGATAGCAATGAAAACACTGCAGCAATGGGTTTCAGCGCACGCTACATAAGGGTACGTCTACACTACCTGCCGATCGATCGATTTATTGTGTCTAGCGTAGATGCGATAAAATCAATCCCTGATTGCTCTGCCGTCGACTCCGGAACTCCACCGCGGCGAGAGGCAGACACAGAGTCGACGGGGGAGCGGTAGCAGTCGACTCGCCGCCATCTTCATGGCCAGGTAAATCAACCTAAGATACGCCGACTTCAGCTACACTATTCGCGTAGCAGAAGTTGAGAATCTTAGGTTGACCCCTCCCCCCAGCATAGACCTAGCCTAAGACTGCCTGGGATTCTGAATACATACTCACATTGTTAGCATACACTGCAGCCTATGCTACCATGTCTCTGTGTCACTATTCTTAGTCACGTTAGCTAAATTAAAGCCAGAAAGGGTATGTTTACCTGAGCTACAGTCACACCTCTGATTGCAGTGCAGCCATTGGGTAATACAGCACTACAAAGATGATGGGATGATTTAGTTGGGGTTGGTCCTGCTTTGAGCAGGAGATTGGACTAGATGATCTCCTGAGGTCTCTTCCAAAACCTAATATTCTATGATTCTATGATAGTCCCTTTGCTGGTTTACTGCTTCCTTTCTGGTCAGTAGCATGGCTTTGACCTGACTCCTCCCATGTTGATTTAGACCACACATCTTCTGCAGCCTGCAAGTCTGCTGTATAGGATCATACCTGCGCTGCAAGATGTATGAGGAGATAGCCATGCAAAAAGAAAAAGGTTTTATAACAATTTGCTACATTTGTTCAGCTTACAAGTTATGGGAACTCATGGACCTTTTATCAGTTTTGTAAAACTGTGTTATGCCTATTGAAATATTTAGTGGTTTTATTTATAATTCAGATTATCTAAATATATATATTCCCTATGAAATTTATCTTGTTTAACCATCATAGTTAACTCCAGCAAACTGCAAGCCAACATACAATAACATTCCTCACACAACTTTGGTGAGCTGGCAACTGAAATTCTGATGACTGATGGGATACATCTGGAGTTCAACAGGCAGCTGTGTAAAAGAGACACACATCTATCCCTATATTAATTTCTGTTATTTATTTGGTAAAATTACAGCAGTGCTACTACAAAATCATACCAGGGTGCCAAGGGTTCCAGGAGATATGATATCCTAGAGGCAAGGTGATGCTGGAACATAACTGACTTTAAACTCTTGAAGCAATCATGTCATGAAAAAAAAAAGTTTAGCTATGTGATGGAGCAGACTCACCACTATGGCACCTCCTGCTGTCCTAAGGATTAGCTCTGTTCTCTAGTGTGCCCTCTTCTGGTGATGTCTTGCTATCATCACTTCTTCTGCTCCTGGACCCAGGTCACTCCCAGGACCATGGTGTTCTCTTCATGATATGGCTCTCCGGCTGGGCCGCACTCTGTGTTTCCCCCATTTCTGGGACAGTATCTCAGTCTGCTGTCTAGCCATTTCTCTCAGTGGCTACTGCAACTAAATGTCTGCCATTTCCTCAGTGGTGAAGTGGGGAGAGACCCAGGCCTGCTCAATACTCCGGGTCCCGGCCCAAGGACCCTGTAGATGGCTGCTACGTGCTGCGTCCCCTCCAACTCCTCAGCAGATTTCCCTGGGCCACTTCCCCGTGGCCTCAGCCTGCAGATCCTTGCAGCCTGCCTGGAGCTGCCTTTAGCTCCCTTGGTCTCCCTGAGGCACTGCTCTGCCCAGGATGCTTCTGTAACCCACACGCCTCCAAGGTGTGGTGTTCTGTCCCATCTAGTGGCACTGAGACTACTTAGAGAGAGAGAAAAAAATTAATGAGTCTGCTCTACAGCCTTAGCTAACAGCCAGTTGGCTTTTAGCTCATGCGGTAGAGGCTCATGCACTAAGTTCCAGAGATCCCAGGTTCATTCCTGCTTGCCCGCCAATGACCGGGGTCTGTTGGCATTACACTTGTTGCCTTCAGCCTGCAAGGCAGCCAGTCCTCCTCCTGCCTTATGCTCGAGAGAGTACCTGAAGCTGCTCTGCTCCCCAGCCCTTATATGGGCCAACCTGGCTGCTCCACGCAGCCTCTCTCTAATTCGCTGTCTCTGGTGCAACCTCCCTAGGGCTCTATTAACCCCTCATCAGCCAGTGTGGGGCTAGAAATATTATGAAGATGTGGGGTTTCAGTCCCCTTGTGCCTAGCCTCAGGTCCCTTAGAGATACACTGGCCCTTAAGGCCTTGCTTTCCTAGCCTTCTAGTTAACTTCAGCTCTCCTCCTGTGCCTATATCATACATCTCCTGGTAGCAGGACTTTAGGGAACCCAGTTCTGGGCTAGCTCATAGAGTATAGGACAAAGGGTACACACTTAAGGCCTTCACCCTCTCCAGCGGTTTCACCTCAGTCCACAGGGGCTTTTGGAGCCTGTTCCTTGGATGACTTTCTGCCAGTCTGTGGTGATACAGCTCTCGGCCTCTCTAGCAGCTGCCCTTTTGCAGGACAGCTTCTTATCCCAAGTGTTGTTAGTCAACTAATTGGCTGCAGCTGGGGGAGTAGCTACTCTGTCCCTTACTCCCTTAGTGGCTGAATGGAATTTATTCACTCCATTCAGAAAATGAATGATCTTTATTGTTAATGGAAGAGAGACTTTAAGGGTCTGGATGAAGAGAAGGGAGCACTTTCAATGAAGAGAATTGATACTACCACCTATCACCTACATTTTAAATTCATTTAACATTGTATTTTATAACACAATGCATGAAATCCTGGTCCATATTTGCATTTCCTCTTGCTCCACTGGATCACTTTCTGTTTTTTGAAGACTTAATTCAACAGGATCTTTGGAACTATGATTAATGAGACTTGTAAAGAGGCTTAATGGGATCAGAGCCATCTTCTTTGGGGAAAGAGAAACAATGATGGTTTTTGGGGGTTCAAACAGGGAGATCCTTCTTCAAGCTCCTTCACCAACACCTTGCAGATCCTGATCCATGGCTTCATCAAGAAGCTTTTCACAAAGTTCTGCTGGGATTTTGTCTTTCTAGAGAAGACCATGGCAGAATCAGCAGAGATAATCATGACAAATGTCTCTCCCTCCAGAAAACTGGCTCAATTTTCTGCTATAGAGAGCATCTGAGAAAAATTGCTACTTCACAGGATTAGCCTTTTTTTTTTTTGTAATCACAGAGGTAACTTGTTTCTACATGCAGAGATCCCCAGGTCTCAAAGTAGTGTTTGCATAGCTGATAAAAGAAGGATGGGGGTGATCTACGAGAGGGTACATCCTTCGAGGTCTCCCCTGACCCTTTAAAAGAGGATGATGGTCCCAAGCAGCAGGGTGGAGAGGAAGTTGTTGTGACAGATACCAGGCATGATCAACTGGCATTACAGCACCTGCTGCCCTCTGCAAACGTGCTACTAGAGCCAGTGAGAAATACAGGGTGATCAACACTTTTGAAAATTAGGCCAGTTATTCAGGTGCTTAAATATGAACTTAGGACTATAACTTCAGGTTTCCATTTCTGAGTATTTTGACTTAAGTGTAGACATGTGGCTAAAGGACAACCGTAGGAGTTAGAAGAGCTACTAAAGACTTCCCTTAACGTTGGGCAAGTCATTTAACCACCATATGCCTGTTTTCTCACATGTAATATAAGGATACTACACTACTACTTGCCCTACCTCACAAGAGAATACTTCATTATACGTTTATAATTTTGAGATCCTTCAAAGGCACTATAAAAAGATTATTTCACTAAAGAAATAAATTAGACCCTTACAGAATTTAAGTACATTTTAGATTTTTTGATGTTATCTTGCCATACATTACAATACAATATTTTCCTTGTCTTTCCTTTGCTATTTAATTATGTGACATTTTCATACATTCTAATACACAGTATTTAAACTTATATTAGGCTGGTAACAAATGTGTCCATGTGCTACACTTCCTGCATGGTAACTTTATTATCTTTTCAAAGCTAAACAGTAAAAATACAGAAACTGTGATCTTACACTATCCTTCAATAAAGTTATTTTAAAAATGCAATAAAAATTGTTTCTTTTTTCCCCAAACTACAACTTAATGCAACTAACTGTTGTATATCCAAAAAGTAAAGTCTGTATAAGTAGTTTTAAAAGTCCCCATGGGCTTGTAATATAGCAAGAGTGAAAAATTCTAACCACCAGAGACAGAAATGGGAAGGATTCCTGAGTTTCAAGTTACATAACATGTCTGTTCTTTTGTCATTTGCATGAGGCATGGCCTTGCAAAGTTCCCTCTCTTCTCTTCTCTTCAACATGTTTTAAACATCCATTTCTGTACATCAATATTTACATATTTAGGCAGGACTTTCAAAAAGTGCTGAGTGTCGGCCTAACTCTGCTTCCAATGAAGTTACTAGCATGATTATGTGTGCAGAGCCTACGCTCAGTGGCCTTTGTTTCCTTCCACATTATTTCACCAAGTGGAACCAGCATACAAGGGGCTGCATGTTGCACCCTATAACAGTGTGCAGCAATGGGCTCCAGCACCACAGGGCTTTGCATACAGGGGTGCTCTGGAAGGCAATGCCCTTTAAGTGATGCAGCTCAGTACTGACCTCCAATGCAGGGCTGTGTACTAGCAGATGCAATTGAGAAAACTCTGGTTTTCACAAGTATCAAGGCACCTTACAATCATTCAAAAGAATTAAAACGGACTCATTTTTGGAACAAAGCCAAAATGTTCCAAATTAAATGCTGGCAAGAAATAATGGTCAGTCAATGTGTTCAGAGCCTGGTCTGTTCATCATCTCACAATCATTTGTCCTGATCTTCTCAGCTGGAAGCAATACACTTCATTTGAAGAGAAAACAGGGTGGATAAAAATCAATGTTTTTTGGGTTTTTTTTTAAAAATCTGTTATTATTTAAATTAAATAAATTAAATATAGGTTTATTTTTAAAGGAAATTATTTAAAATTAAGTTTCAAACTGACAACCTATGTTAAGGCTTAAATTTATCATAATCTGTTAAAATAATTTAAATTAAATACAAAAAAATAAGCAGTACATTTGCTGCCAAGTTTTAAAGAAAGTCAAACCACTTAACTGGTGGAAGTCACTGACAGTACCTGGAACCAGCTTTTGACAGCAGTAGCCTTTTCTGCAGGTGAGAATGAATATTTTCTTCATTTCAGTTTATTCAGCTAGTTCAGTTCAATGACTAGTTCATTCAAAAAGTTAAGAAACCAACATGGAGTTGAAAAAGCAGGAAAGCTTACTTTCCTTTTTAGGTCAATAAATAAAACCTAGGTGTGAAGGTGAGATCATCGTGACCCAAAAGCACTGGTTCAATTCACTAACTACATATACTTCCTATGTTTAATAATCCTATTTTAAATGCAAAATATGTTTTGATTAACATTTTGATAAACTTTTTTCCTTATGTATGCATGTCTTTCACAATAGTTTTGATACAATTTAAAATGCTATTTCTGTGCATTTTTAGTTGAATTTGAACTTCCATTCAAATACAGCTTGACACAAGATAATCACAAGCAAAAAACTAAATAATCTAATAAATATGAAATACATTATTCACCACTTTATAACATAATAAATGTAAAAATTATTAATCTGGATAACTGTATATTAAGATACAGAATTACCTAAATAACTGTGTATAAATAATGTGTATCCATCTAGTTAGGAAAAAAGAAGCATTACATTTAGTGTGAAGTCTATATTTACTTGGAAACCAACACGTTTTAATGGTTACCAACTAAAGAGAAAGAAGTTACTTTCATTGTACAGTAAGTGGAGTTCTTTGGGAAGGCTCTGTACTCCCACTGTGGGCATGCATGAGCTCCATGAGCCTGAGATAGGAAGATTTTTGCTAGTAGGGTCTGTTGATTCACATCCGCTCCTTTCTCCTCCTCGCACTTCAAACCACAGGTACAAGGCGCAGTGCAGACCGACTGCCTCTCTACCTTCTCTACCACAAATGATGTGCAAAAAGATCCAAAGCAGAGGGAAAAGAGGGTGGGTAGTGGAATGCAGATCAAGACCACACATTTTGATGAACTTTGGTTACTGTACAGAGTAAGTAACTTCTCTTTTTTCTTCGCGAGATGGTTCCAATGCATATTCCATTGTGGGTGACTGACAAGCAGCATTCACTGAAGAGGAAGGTGTAAGGACCTTTGTGGTACCAGTGACTGGAAGACTGCTGTACCGAAAGATGCATCAGCTGCAGAAGGTTGCACCAGGGCGTAATGTCTCATGATGGTATGAACAGAGCCCTATATTGCTGACTTACAGATTTCAGTGAGAGAAACATCAAAAAGTGAGGCTACCAAAGAGGCCTTGGCTCTAGTCAAGTGGGCTCTCACACTTTATGGAGGAGGTGTCTATTAACTCTTAACACAGCCTGAAATCCATTTTGAAGGTCTTTATGAAGAGATTGCTTCCCCTCTCATCCATTCCCCAAAGGATATAGTGTCTAGACAATTTCTTAAAATATTTTATTCTTTGTAGGTAGAATGCCAAAGCCCAAGAGACATCCAGAGAATGAAATCTCCTGTCCTCAACTAGCGATGTGAAGTTTTGAGAAGCAGATAGGTAAGTAAATAGTTTGATTCAGACAGAAATCTGAGATTAGCTTGGAAGTAAATTTAGTGTGAAGTCTTAAAGTAACTTTATCCTTATTCAAGATCACATATGATGGATCAGCCATAAGGGTCCTCAGCTCATCCACTCTTCTAGCTAAGATGATGGTTTCCAGAAAGGCAACCTTCACATAGAGTTGGTCAAAGAGCATGAAGCCAAGGTTCTGAATGGAGACTTTGTTAATGCTGAGGGGACTGGACTGAAATCTCGCGACTGAGTTGGCTCTGTCACAAAAGGGAAGGTTCTGACAAGATTTTCCGAAAACAATTACCAGGATGGGTGGAGATGGAGTGGTTGAAGGATGACTGTAGACATTCCTGCTCCTGTGAACAGTACTGGTCCCAGGACATTCTTGTTCTTTGGAACCAGGAGATCAGTACCATACCCCCTGTGAGGTCCTGTGCCTCCCATTCTGGGGCACAGATTCTCACCTGAATTTGATGATGTCAGGGAAGAGGTCTTCTTCTTGGAAGTGGACCTGGAGGAGGATTTCCTTAATCTCTTAGAGTGTTTTCTACTCTACTGATATCTCTGCATGGAGGACTCTTTAGCTCTACGCCTATCGGCCTTGGAATTGGATGAGAGCTTTTTGTTACCTCTGCCTATTGTACAGGGGGTCAGACTGGGGTTTCACCATACAATTCATAACAAATCTTCGAAGCCTTGGGCTTAGTGCATTCTGCCATGGAAGATCAGCAAATTCTGCACTTCTAGGGGACATAAGTTTCCCTGAGGTAGTAGAGACACTTTAGGCAGTTGTCACTGACCAGCTATGCCCTAGGACAGGAGACAATTTTTGAAACCCAGAATCTTGGGCATACTAGTCACCCTGTACTAGGGGGAGGAGAGCAAGTCCTGAATTTACTCCAACTAGTTAAATACTAAAAAACTATAGAAATCTGTCTAAAAAGTAGCCAAAAAGACTATTTACTGGTAAAATATTTAAGAAAGTAGCAAACGTTGCATACACTGAAGGTTTCCATCTCAGACCATGAGCAGTAGAAAGACACTGGGGAAGAGGTCGGTCCCACACCGCTCCTTATGCCTTTGGTTCAGAGTATAAGGAGGAGAAGGACGTAGGCGCAGACCAGTGGACACTGCTAGCAAAAATCTTCTGGTCTCAGGCACAGGGAGCGCCTGAGCGCCCACAGTGGAATATACATAGAGACCATCACTCAAAACAAACAATTTTCCCTAGGAAAATAATACAAGTACAAATGCAAAAGATTATTTTAATTAATCTAAATCATGCTTTACTGCTTGCTGATTTAAATCATGATTAAAATTGGTGGTTTAAACTGCTCTGATTTTAAAACAATCTCCTCAGAAAGAAAATCTGTATTTGGGTCAGCTAGGGCTTTCAAACCAAGACTGTGTCTAATCTAGCATTTTTGGAAAAATCTCCAACCATTCCATAACCACCAAAGCATTCTGTTAGTGTTAGCAACAGGAGGAACAGGAATTTTAACCCCCATGTTCTTTATCTTTGTACAGAGCAGATTTAGATGGCTCAGAGATAAAACAACCACAATAACATCTTGGTTCTTTATTTACGCTTACTACATGTAGTGCCACAGATTTCCTGAAAAATGCTAATGTAGATGAGGCCTTAGTGTCAATGCATTGAGTTTTCCCTTAGGCTTTCTTCATGATGAACCAGGAGGCCTGCCCAGCTCTCATTCACCTGTTCTAGAACAGGTTGTCTTCCGTAACTCATGTAATGCAGTCTTCATTCTTCAGAAAAAACTCCCACTGACTTCTACTGAAACTAATCTTACAGTGCTATGGTGTGTTATTCACTCCCACCCTCCCAGGAAAGGAGAGGAACACAGTTTATTCCAGTGCAGCCACTGATCTGGAAATGCCCCTCAGTGAATTAGCTCCCTGAAAGTGTTTCAAGGGAGGTGTGATTAGCACCCTCCATAGCTTGAGACCAAATCCATCATCACCTTTGCAGTGAAATGGATGGGTGATCAAGGTTCTCTGTGGTGTAAAACTGCCATCTTTCACAGCCATCCTATAAAGGTGCTCAGTTCTTCTTTGAAAGCCTGTAGGAGTTGTGGGGTACTTAGCACTTTTTAGGACGGAGCCCAAAATGTTTTTATAGTACTTCAGATGGGAGTTTTAAATTAATTTAATTTTTTTAATCAAGCCATTTTTGAATTTATAAGTTACCAAAAAATGCATTGAAACAACACAGAAATCTAATTATTCTTTATTGGACCCTTTAAAAATGCTGATTTTGTTGTTTCTACATCTGGTAAAGCAAGGAATTCAGGCCTTTTATGCCAAGTTTCAGCTAGGAATGAATTTTTACACCAAAATAATAAATGACTAAGGGAACAGAAATGGCTTAAAATGAAAATACAGACACGTTACTAATAATTGCTATTATTGAGACATCTACAAGAAGGGATATGCCACTATTTTAGGATCAATTCATATCTTGTCTTTTTAAATTGTTGTAGCAAAAACAGGTAAATGTAAAGAAGTGTAGTCCCTCAGTGTTTTAATGTGTTCATTATTCTGAGGCCTAGAAATATTCAATATATAGATCTCTCTCTCTATTTTTATAGATTTCATATATTTCAACTATTTTATTAAACAAAAAGTGCAGAGATTTTAAAGAGGTGAAATAATTTTGAGATTAAAGTTCTGGCAGTTTCTTCAGTATAAAAGACACCACTGAAAAAGGAATCTAATCTTTATAATGTGCAGGCTCACAATTTAACTGCGTAGAACTAATGAAAAAGCATAGCTCCTCATGTGGCATTAGCAAAGTATTAGCATAATCCAGAACTCACTCACCCTTCCCCCTCTCCAAGCATGTAACAAATATCTGATGGCTATGCAAGTTTCACCCAAACCAAAGTTTTCCTAGCTGGCAAGTCACACATTAAAAGGCAAATTACATAATGCTGAGGCCATCTGGACTAAAATATTCTCAGTCAAAGAGATTTTAAACCCACAAATTCCACAAAAACTATAGCTAAATGTCAAGCCTGGACAACAATATTTTGAGGTGTGGGCTTTTTTATTAAATAAAACATGTATTACATGAAAAACTTCAAAAGACCACAAACTAATTCTGATATTTATTCAGAATATAATTTTTGAAGTTTATATAGCCTAATTTTAGTCATATTTTACGGATACCATATGTTGAAATTCATAACTGCCTATTTTCTGACAAATGGCAAGTTTAGGGAGCCAACAAATCCACATTCTTTATTGCATAAATGCCAAGTACAATCAGTTCTATTCACACTGCCGTGTTTTTACTCACAAACTGAATTTTTAAGCAGACATGGGTGAACCTCAAAGAGCATGGAAGTTTGCTCCTGGTGAAAAATACACCTAGAAATTTGGTGATTTAACTGTATCCAAATTATCTGAAACTGCTGAATTTGCAAAAAATGGCTAGAAGTCTCCTGGGAACAAGCTTTCTTACAAAGTTGCCAGTACTGTACTACCTAGTTTCCGGACAGGAAGCAAGAAACCCAGAAGCAGCCTCTCTCAAGGTATTTTTGCTTCTAGTCCACGTCACATGACAGAGAACTATATACTGGTAGATATGTATGAAAATGAAAAGTTGAAGGGGAAAAAGATAGCCAATATATTTTAAACCAGAACACAGCCTTTGTTCACGTTTTGGGGAAGGTTTGGATTTAATCCACTCCAGGTTTCCCATCTTGCTTGGTCTTATAAAACAAAATAGAGGAAAAAGATGCTGAGGGAAGGGGCGAAAATCATCTGAGACTGTCCCAAATTGAAAGGCTTTGGGCATATAAAAAAATGTATGCAAAAGATATTCCAGGATATATCCCTCAAATTCCTATATTAGGATGTTACAGAAATGTTCCTATTTAGAGAAATGAAAGTTGTTTAGACCAGTTTAGAATACTTGTGACTGCAGCTAATAAATGTATTACTATTGATATACAGTTGATAACAGTAATAATCCTTAGCTGTATTTAGCACTTTTCCATCCATACATCTCAAAGCCCTTATTAAGTATTACTATCCCAATTAACAGATGAGGAAACTGAGGGGAAAAACAGGGAAGTGACTCACCCAAAATCACACAGCAGGTTAGTGGAAGAGCTGGGGACAGAAGTCAGGTATCCTGACTCTCAGTCTAGCACTCTAGCAACTGGGCCATCCTGCCTCCCAACAATAAAACAATACAGAGAAGTAGTTCAGCAGTGAATCTGGTACAAGTAGTAAGCTGTGCTGGTTAAGGACAGATGGATAAATTGGTATGAACTAAAACAGAAATCCTTAAAGTAATTTTATATTACAAACTGTAACATTTCCTCATCTTGAACATTTGACGCCATCCACTTTGACACTCTTGTAGGAAAATAACATTATCAATAATTCTGTTCATCTATACTGAAGGGTTTGTACATACATTATTTTATTCTTTTAACAATGAAAATAATTGTTATTTTCTTTGCCATTATCAGGTAAGTTAACACTCATTTCATTGTATTCCTCATTGCACCAATTGAACGGCACAACAGAAAGAGTGCTTCAGTTACAAACCATATCTCTTTCCTCTATAATTTTAACCAGCAGAGCCCTAAGAGTGACTATTCTCAGCCTCAAAATCCTAATGCATGAGTGGGGTGAATGAACTTGTCTTTCTTCTCCTCCACACACTGCCTTCAGCTCCTGCTCCTACCTCCTTCCACTCCCTTCCCTCTCTCAAAGAGGGCCTAATCCCTTCCCCCGCTAGAGACTACATCGCTCTCCACCACCTTCCTTTACCTGCCAAACACCTCCTAATCACATAGCTGAGAAGTCACCTCTGCTAGCCCCTACTGTGATGATGGGCTCCCTCTGAGACACTGGAGCTGATAACCAGCAGTATAAGAAGTGGGACCAAATCTCATAACAAGGCAAGGAGAGGTAGGATGGTAGTCAGCTCAGCAACCACCCTGGCATAGTGTCCCCTGGGTGTAGTTCCATTAAGCCAGGTAAATGGCCAGTTTGGACAGTAAACAGAACAAAATAAAAGGGTGAGTGTCTAGAAAATTAAAATAAAAGTGTATAGTGAATACATTATGACTGCTTCCATCATAACAAATACTACAGCTAAACAAACTACCATTTTAATACTAATAAAGAAAATGCAGTTGAAAAATTAAGTTATGTACCTTTTTTTTTAAATTCAGTTCAACCATGCCATGGAGATGTAACAATTCATCTAGGATGTCATCTGCATCTCTCACTTGATTTTGCTTATTTCTGACTTGCATTCCAGAACACAGTTTAATTGATCATTTGCAACATCACCCTTTACTCATAACTTAAAAAGAATAGTATTCCAGGAAAGAAAAAGACTATGGTTGTTAGAAATACAACAAGGTTAATAGTGTTTGTAGACCTGAGCCATCAGAGTGGGTTTGTTCCTCACAGAACATCTGGTTTTGTTCTTCTCCTATGTACAGTTTCCCCAGAGCCATTTCACTGACCTGATCATAAAAATTCTGCTTGGTATACTTTCTAGGAACAGCAATTCATTTGTTAAAACTCTCTCAGCTGACCCCTTTTATGATCACAGCTTGGAGCCTTGATCCCCAAGAGTAAATGTCAATGTTATGTTGACTCAAGGCTTCAGTGTCCATCACTCATTATTGGAGTCATATTTCTAGTACATCTATCGTGCACCAGCTGTTGAAAGTCAGCACCATCTCTTGGTCACAAGTGAAATCATGATATAGACTACACTGAAGGCCAATGGTGCACGATTGCTAACATTCCTGCTTTTAAACACTATTGTTTCCCACGGTTTCCTCAGGATACACAATCTCTTGGTTACACAGACTTGAATTTATCTGTGACACACACCATCTTTTGGAAACACAAATGCCAAGAAACGTTATTTGCAGGATTTGAAACATTTCTTGGTTCATATGAATGATGAACAATTCTTGAGAGAACTTTAATTTGGTCTCAAACTGACATGGGTTACAGAAAATGTTTAATACATTTCCTATTGATTGATTCTTGCATTAGACGAGGCACTCTATTCTTCCATTGACGTGTCCATAATTCCCATTAGTGCTAATGGTAGCTCTACTTGTGTACAAAGGTGACGAGGCTGCCCAGCCTGCAGTTGTACATGTTTTTGTTACACAATATGATCTGAAAAAAGTGTATTACTTATTATGGAAACTCATTTTTGTCAAACTTTTTTGTATACTATTACATATTTTAGCAGTTTCAAATAATAATCAACTGATTTGGCCTTTGGTGACAGAAAAGCAGCTATTTGAGGTTGACGCTGATACAACTGCAAAATCATTCCAAGGTCCAGTCACTACAGCACAGATGCGTATATGTGACAGCTGTGATGCAAATAAATGGACTGTTTTTAAATAAAGTGTATTAAAATATAAAATGCATTACACTTCATAAGAACAAGCAACTATCGTTTAAAGGGCCTCACAAAGGACATTAGAAAATAAATGTTCTGAGTCCCAGCATCAACTGTAATAAGGAACTGAAGTTTTTACCTGACACCTAACAACCAGGACTAAATCTACTAGCTAGAGGCCAATACAAAATAGGAGGCTTTCATCAGCTCCCACACACCAAGATCCAGGAACAGAGCCTTCTTGAGAAGTCCAATGTCTTCTATCTCCAGCTGCTGGAAGGGATCCTGGATCCCACCTCTACCCCTGAAGTACTGGTCCTGGCCCTTGCTTATGGGTCACCTCTTTTGCACTGTTCTTTCTTTGTGAATGAATTTCAGGCATCCATAACTCAACTGCTAGGGAGAGTTTTCCCTCCAGAGTGCTTTTTCTCTCTTCATCCTTTTAATCTTTACATGCTGCTAGGGAGAGTTCCCCTCACTCTAATTCCCCCATCTCACATATCCTTTTGCACTTACACGTCTCAACAACTCCCTCACCTTCATCTTGCTCACCCTCTTCCTACAGCTGTGAGACACCCTCCCCCATTGTTCCCCCACTTGGATCTGAGGGGGAGCTTTCCTTTTCTCTTCTTACAGAGGAAAGTGAAGCCCATTAGTGTATCTGGGAAGGAAAGCCCATCTTCCCACCAATTCACAACTTTTCATATCCCCTGCCCACTAATGGATGAGAGAGAGTGTCTCAATTTCTCACCCCCAGTGTGATCGGAGTTTCTGTCTACGCCAGTGAATCCCCCTCTGTTCTACTGGGAGTAAGGAAACTATTATTCACCCTCCTCTTCCTGCCTGCAGTTCTGATCAAACTCCCTACCACACCTCACATCTTTGGTATCAATTTACATGTATCAAACTACTTCAGTCTCACTTTGAGTTTGAACAAACTTGAAACTCTGCTAAAATCACAATATTTTGGATTATGTGAAGATGAAGCCATATGAAAACCACTACATTTCTCATAGTTTTCCCCCCAATCAGTCAACACAGGTCTGCCTGAAATTTAGCCCAGGCTTCCAAACCTCAGCAAACATTTCATGAACCTGCTCCAAGTTTCACGTTTGTTTCACCCAGTTTCAGGTTTCATTATGGAAGTGTCCCAGCACACTACAAATAACTCTACTGATTCCTGTCACCAACCCTGCTGATTATAATGACCTCTCAAACCAAGTTTGTACGCCAGCAAAAATTAGCCAGTTTCTGAAGAGAACATACATTGGACCAAACAGTAGAGAAACCACATTCCTTTTAAAAAAGTAAAAATACTGCAGACTAGGGGATTATTATGGTCTATAATTTTTATCTGAGAAAGACTTTTCAAGAACTGTGGACAATAAACCTTTTGATGTTAAAATACCAAAGCACTGAAGCTATTAATCTTAATTTGTGTAAGTGACTATAGACCACTTCAGCATAGCAAGCAGGAAAACACATTCTTTTCATTGACATCTGAGCTGTAGAATAAGTCAGCTAGCCTGTAAATACCTCAGGCCTGGCAAAGTCAAATAGTACTTTTATTTAAGAAAACACATTATCCACTTGCATATTAAACATGAATATTCGCCAGATCAATAAAGTAACTGCAGGGAAATAAGTAATGAGAAAGTAATGAACACACTTCCCAGTTCATACAAAAACAATACCAAAATGCATTCCATTTACATGGCTGCTTTTTACAAAAAATTAATGTACAGCTTTTCATTCAATATGGTTATGCTTGTATTACAGGCCACATCTGCCAGAAGTCTTTCCAGTCATGCTAAAACCACCCCTTTTTGAGAAAATGTTTCCTGGGGTTGTGCCGATGTTCCGCAACACGGTGGTTTGATTCGCTTTGTTTGCTCACAGATAGTCATTCTACTTCTATAAAAGTATATTAAAACACTACAATTTGAAATTGGAAATACAAATGCTTACTAAATTCAGCTTTGGGATTAATTAAAATTGTTTGAGCCTTGAATTTTTTTAAAAAGCATCACATTGCAATTATGAGAGTTACCAGAGAGGCCAAAGGCCTGATTCTGATATCACTTACACACCAGTAAAACCATTAAGTTCACTGGAGTTATTCTTGATTTATACTGCGGAGAGTTCAGGATCAAGCCCTCAGACAGGACCATTCAATTTGTGGCAAGCACCATCTAGTCGGATAAGGTCCAATCCTGCAGACATTTAGGTGCGTGGGTAACTCATGCATGAGTACTTTCCCGCAGGAGGACTAAGTTTGTGAATAAAGCTCATTGGGTGAAATCCTAGCTCTAGAGAAGTCAATTGGAGTTTTGTCATCAATTTTAATAGGGCCAGGAATTCAGCCAACTTGCCTTATTTATTAATGGAGATCAAAATATATAGGTAGTGACTTGGCTGGAATAATTCTCTCCAGCAGAGATGTCAATTTTGAGATGATTTAGCTGCGATATTAACAAGAAGCAACTCCCTGAAGGGATTCAGAAGAGGGAGAAATTGAGTTAGAAAATAGGAAACTTTTTCATATCAATTAGACAATGGAATAATTTGCCCGGGAAAGTCATTCAGACACCATCACTAGAGACTTGCAGATGTACAGGCTTTTAAACCTGATCCAACTTACACTGAAGTCAATAGGCATCTTTTCTTTTATTTGAATAGTTGCTGGATCAGCCTCTTAGGTCTACAGGAAAATAATTCTTTATTTATTGCAGTGGGATGGATTGACCCAGTAGTTTTGTCTTCAGTGCTGCTGGTCAGGGGCGCCGGAACAGGGGGTGCCATGACCACATCACTTTTTACAGGCCATAAGGGAGAGCGATGGGAGGAGTGATGGAGAGAAGTGAGTGAGAGGCAGGGTCTTG
>NC_133770.1:67585090-67606070 GCF_003597395.2 Chelonoidis abingdonii
GTCCCTCGGCCTGCGCTGCTTCCAGCAGCTCCCATTGGCCTGGAGCAGCGAACCGCAGCCAGTGGGAGCCACGATCGGCCGGACCTGCGGATGGGGCATGTAAACAAACTGGCCCGGCCCGCCAGGGGCTTTCCCTACACAAGCGGTGACCTCAGTCTGAGAAACACTGACATATGTAGTTCAATTCAAATTCAGGGCATTTTGAGAACAATTTATCTCTAGGAACCGAACATAGCTAGGGGAGAATAATCTCCTGATGGTTAGCTGATGTTTACCAGGTGTCCCAAAGGCTCCATTAAGAACACCCTTTCAGTGGTGCAGTAATGTAAATATTCAAATCATGCTGTTATATGCAAGGTTAGTGGCTAATAAAGCCGACATCAACCCTTTCAATCAATCACCTATGTAGGATAGAAGCTTCGCAGCAACCCCTCTCAAACAGTGTGGCCCCACTGACCCTGTTTAAACTGTTGATAAATATTGACCTTTTAGCAATGGCCACCGTAAGAGTGATTGGGATAGGAGGTCACATATAAAAAATGTAGATCTTTAAAATAATTATTGTATGTCACACAGGGAGCAGATAAAGATCATTAAGATTGGACTCCTGTTAATTAGTTTGTGTTGAAAATACTTTAAAAAGTACAGCAGCAGAGGACCTCACTGCTACAAGGTATTACTTAAGGCAAGAACATAGGATATTTACATGGATATTACATAAAAAGAACATCAAGAGCTACGAAAGCAAAGATTAAAAAAAGAAATCTACAAAACCTTTAAAGTTTTGGTAGTATTACAAACCCTCATGCTACTTGGAATAAAACCAACCCCTAATGGATGGAGGGTAGGAAAAAACTTTACCTATAGGCAGGTTCTTCTATAACTATTTATTGCAGTGTTTCTTGCATCTTCACCAAGGGGTCCTGCCCACTGTTACAGATAGACAGGCCAGGGTTCTGATCCAATTTAGTATTCCATTAGGAACATAGATTAGAACAACAATAGAAACATCAGAAAAGACCAGAAAAACATTGTTTAAAAAAAAAAAAAAGAAGAAGAGTTAAAAACCAAACAGCATTTTTCAAATTGGAAGATATGTTACTCAAACCCTTTAGTTTCCAAATAGATGGTGCTGCACAATGGTTGACTATCAATTGAATATAAAGTCCTATCCAGGTGGAAGTACAGGGAGCCTTTCCAACCACAAGCTCCTAGCTGTCTCTACCTGAACCTTTATCTGTCACTTTTGGAAAGATGTGTCTGAGAAAGGCACTTTCTCAATTCTCTGGGAAATTAGATCAACAGACCTAGTGCCTTCAAATAAATTGCTAGCATGGAAGCCAGGGTGCAAAGTATTAACTCAGCCTTGTTAATTGTACTATAGTGAGACCTACTTGAATAAAGCTAATGCCAGGAATTGACACTCAGTTAACTGTGCCATTTGTTTAACTCTTTCAGACTACTTGACTAACTTTAGGACCAAAGAAAAAGCAGTAATGAGAACCAATACATAACTACAACATAAATAAAACAAATGTACATAAAACACTGAATTACAGTTATATATTTAGGGCCAGACTTTCAAAGTCAGGAATGTACAATCATGCACATGCACCCATGGTAACATACACCAGAAGCAAATTTTATATGTATAAGAGTAATTATACATAAATACATTTGAAAATCTGGCCCTTAATATTTAAATGCTACTATGTACAAGTTTCCCACTTCAGTTTTGCCAATGCATTTTCTCTCCAACATGCCACTCCTCTGCTATTCCAGTCCTGAATTAGTCAGAAAGGGGGACAATAGTCTCCAGAAAAATGCTCTGCTTTTCTGTTTGTGAAAAGTGATGTCTTCCTTTTTTATGGTATTATGTGGACCTCTAATCTGTGCCTGCAGTACCTGAAAATAAACACATTGAAAATGGGTGTCTTTCACAGATTATCTCAAAGAGATTCCCAATCAATAAGTAGGACCCACAGCACCCCGTCAGGTTATCATAGCTACTTTTCAAAAGGGAACGTTCAGGCAAAGACAGTAAGCAATTTCCACAAATACTGACACACAGACAGGAGCGGCACCAGGGTTTTTGGTGCCCTAGCCGGGGGTCCTTCCACGCTCCTGGTCTTTGGGGCACTTTGGCGGCGGGTCCTGGAGTGAGTGAAGGACCCGCCGCAGAATTGCCACCGAAGACCCGGAGCACGGAAGGACCCCCCGCCACAGAATTGCCACCAAGGGTGGCAAAATGCCACCCCCCCAAATCCTAGCGCCCTAGGCGACCACCTAGGTCGCCTAAATGGAAGCGCCAGCCCTGCACACAGATAGACACTGGCACAGCATGAAAAACGAACTAAAACACTTGATTCCCATATGTGTTCTGTAATCACTAGGCACGGCTCCTTATTTCAATGGAAAGTACTCATGTATTTCTAATATACGGAATGTGGTACAGTATCCACCACAAATGAAAGCCTTACCTATTTTTTTATTCTAGTCACTATTATTTATGAACCATCATGTGATCTCCACAAAGACATGGAGAGCCACAAAGTTCCTTGGGTCCTTTGTACTGTGAACTGAGCACTGGAAAGAAAACAAAACTTCCAGCCTTGCACAAAATGCATGTGCAAACACACACACGTGCATGCACAAAGACATCAGAATGTGAAAACAGTAGCTCTTGGTATATTCTCACACCTCTCCCACAAGTTATTATACTCATGCAGTCAAGTCAGGACATTCATATTGTAATGCATTTACTGTCTTGGGGAATAACTAGGTGTGGAAAGCATTTATAGGACTACTAGAACTTTTAGCATCTTGGGTTCTTACTTCATTTCAGCAGTAATTTGTTTGGGCATTTAATTTGTAATGGTTCTGGAAATGGGCTCAGCACACAGCAATTCTTCTAACTATCCAGTTACTTCACTATTTCATTACTTGATCTTAGTAGTGGGGAAAAAAAAAGTTTTAAACAAAAACTTTAAGATTATGAACATTTCCCCATTACAGACAATTTCAGGTTCTTCTCCTAGCAGACAACGCTATGAAACTCAGCAGTTTGCTGTAGACAAAAACTGGCCAAAAAACACAGTAGATGAAGCTTAAAAACATATTTCTCAAAAAAAGGGAGAGACAAAAGGCAAAAATCTGTAGAGTAATGTTTTTGTCCAGATATATAAAATTCAAATACCATGGTATTTTTTATGTATATAAACTAGAAGCCATACAAAAATAGTTAAAATATATTATTTGCATTACAGTAGCATGTAGAAATGGATTGTGACCCATTGTGTTAGGTGCTGCACAGAACCCAGAGTAAGAGCTTGTTCCTGCCCTGAAGACCTTACATTCGAGTTTACACAAGACTACAACTGAGTACAACAATCAGAAGGAAGGGGGAGGGAAGATGTATCAGACAGTAATAGAAACACGTGTTTATATAGGTCAGATACATGCACAGCTAGTGTTTTCAAGTTGGTTAATATAATTTTTCACATTATGAACCCAGTTATGTGATGCATGCGGTAACTGAGAGAAACAGCATGATGTAGAGCAGGGGCTCAAACTTTTTTTGCAGGGCCCCCATTGGGGAAAATTTTTCAGGCTGCAATAACCCCCCCAAAAGTAATGCTCCCCCCTCATATCAGACCACCATTACTTCTACACTGCTGTTGGCACTGGCACTGCCTTCAGAGCTGTGAGCCCAGACAGCAGCCGCCACTCTCCGGCCGCCCAGGTCTGAAGGTAGCACATATGTAAGGGTGGTAATACCACAACCCCCCTACAAAAGTCTTATGATCCCCTTTTGGTTAGGTGACCATATTTCCCAAAGGAAAAACAGGACACCCCGTGGGGCTGTCAGGAGCCATTCACACGATCCCTCCTACTCCCACCCCCGGCACAAGGCTGTCGCTGCTTGCTCAAACCCCGTACATTCCTCCACACTGCACCCTACTTTTTGACAAAGGTGGGCCTTTGTCCAGTTTGCTCTTGCTGACTAATCAAGTCAGCAAGAGCAAACAGGACAAATGCCTATTTTTGCCAAAAAAGTCAGGATGGTTGGGACAGGGCTTAAAAAAGGCACTGTCCCGTCTAAAACGGAACATATGGTCATCCTACCTTTTGGTCAGGACCCCTAGTTTGTGAAATGCTGATATAAAGGATTGGTTGTTGTGTACTATTCTCAGTTTACCAGACTGATTATGTGATCTTGAGCAAGTCACAAATGGAGGTTACTTACCTATAACTGGAGGTTCTTCGAGATGTGTGGTCCCTGTTTGTATTCCACATGTGGGCAGGCATGGGCACCATGAGCTGAGATAGGAAAATCTCACAAGTAGTGTCCATAGGCCTGCGCCTGTGACCCGAATCTCCTTGTGGTCAGGACCAAGGGCATAAGGGGAAGGGAGGACTGACTGCTTCTCTAGTTCCTGCTCTACCACAAATCCAGTCATGATCTGAAGCAGAGGAGAAGCAGGACAGGTAGCGGAATACAAATAGGGACCGCACGTACCATAGAACTTCCAATTACAGGTAAGTAACTTCCATTTCTTCTTTGAGTGCTGGTCCCTAAGTTCCACACATGGGTGACTTTATAAATAAATACCTTTCTCTCCAGAAGGTTCAGGCATTTAGCTCCCTTGTCCGCAGGGGTGATTTAGGGTATTGATGCTCTGATCTTTCTGTGATTGCTTGTACTACTAGGGATACAGGATAGGGTGGGTGAACAAAAATTCAACCCCTTTGGCAGGTACAAAGAAACATTTCTCAGTCATTTTAGAGGCAGAGGTATACATTGATAGCATTTACCATACCACTCTAGTTGGTTCCATAATTCACCAGGAGAGCTACCCCATTGTGTCTGGAGGGCTTGTGCTACATATCCTGAACTTCTTCTAATGGAATCTGAAGTTCTGCCACTAACCTCTGCATTAGTTCTCAATATTGCTTATGGTCATCAGGTAGGAATGGTGAAAATGCGTCAACTGCCTCACTGGGTGAAGATGATGATATACCTGTCAGTCCCACCGGATCTGGCTGGTTGTTTTCCTCCTCCTGCTACAGACCTGGTTGCTCTTGTCTAGGAGGAGAGGGATGATATGATTCTCTGGTAAAGTGCATGGATCTGGGGTGTCTTGCACAAGGATCCCATGGACCCCAACAGGGACAGTATGAAGGCTCGAAGGCCTAAGACATTAGGAACCAGCAATCTCTTGGAGGGTAACCCTACTTGGGCAGAGGATGTGTTTAAGAAACTCCTGAAGCTCTGTCTGGGCTGACCTCCTGGGGTTGAAAAGGAAATGGTTTGTCTTGGCCATTGAATT
Organism: Chelonoidis abingdonii; assembly: GCF_003597395.2. Classification (NCBI taxonomy): domain Eukaryota; kingdom Metazoa; phylum Chordata; order Testudines; family Testudinidae; genus Chelonoidis; species Chelonoidis abingdonii. The sequence goes on from NC_133770.1 coordinate 67,590,421, forward strand.
CAGTTGACGAGTAGGCCAGCTCCAGCTTCACAGGCAGTATCAGTTGGAGGAAGCTCCACCTCATGGACAGACTAGGGGCATAGCTCCTTCACGTCGAGGGTGGGTCTTCTCAAGGTCAAAATGTTCCTCAGAAGGACTGGGCCCAAAAGTAGAGACTGGGGTTCGGAAGGGTGAAGATATCCTCTGGAGTAATATATGTCTCAGTCTGTCCTGGAGTATGAGAGGTCCTGGTTGTTGGTTCTGCTAGATCTGGTGCTGCAGCAGACTTAGGGTACACAGTAAAACAAAACAAAACCCATGGCAGCAAACCTTGGACCTTGAGTTAAAAGACTAGGGCTGGCAGTGCTAATACTCCAGGGCAAAAAATAGCAGTGCAGACATTTCTGCTCAGGCTGGAGACCAAGCTCTGAGACTCTCCCCCATTGCTAGGTTTCAGAGCCTGAGCCTAAATGTCTACACCCTAGCTCTGAGACTTGCTGCTATGGGTCTGTGTGGGTTCAGTGGATGTTGATCCTTCAGCTTGCTACAGGTCACAGCATTGGCGTTGGGGCTGGTACCATTGGAGCTATGCTCCTTCATGCTTTCTCTTTGTGGTGGGGAGGCTGATGCAGATCTAAGTCCCTGGGACCTGCATGTAAAGACTCATCCACTAGGGTCCCTTCTTCTGGAACCAGGCTTAGAGGGAGATCTGTTTTTATGTCTGTGAGAGTACCCCTTGCTCTCATGAAGCAATGGGTCTTTAGAGTTATTTGATCCAGCTTCTACTCCAAAGCTCATACTCAGAGGCACGCTGCTGGAGGACTGAGGCCAATGTACAGGGAGTCTCCCCAGTCTGGATCAGATGGGGTTTGCATGGCTTTCTCCATGGCCGTCTCAGTCGGCACTCTCATCCCTCTTGGGTCTGAGGTAGGATGGAATGATAGATATTATACTTGGCAGATATACATGCCTCCCCAAGGCAGGAAAGGCAGCATTAGCGGTTGCTTGTGATCGATAAGGAGCACGGAGAGGAGATAGTTTTTGAATTCTGAGCATACTCCTACTCCCCAAAGGAGGAACAGAGGGGGTCTCCAGGGAGAAAACTAAGGTACCTTAACTATATAAAATATGATAAAATGCTACAAAAACACTAACCAACTATATACTGAAATGAAGACAATGCAAGGATACCTCCAGACACAGGATTCTGACTCAAGTCGTAAGAAAGAACTGGGGAGGTGGTCAGTCCATGCCTTCTGTTATACCCTTGGTCCTTGTAGCAAGGTGCTGCAGGGCCCTCTTGGCCCCTGCCCCTGGTGTGTTGACAAAGTCACTCAGAGACACTGGGGTACAGTAACCACTGGTGCCGTTTATTTACAGGTTGTGCTCTCACCACCTTTTTACATACACTGCTTGGGTTGTAGTGTCTGCACCCAGAAGGGAAGAGCTATTGCCCTGCTTCCACTCCCCCTCTTTTCCTGGCTTTCTTCCTCCCTGCCTTTTATATAGCCACAGGCTATTGAGCAGGCAGCTGTCTCCCATTCCCCAGTTGGGCGCATGTTTTCTCTAGCCAGCTCCAATTTACTTCCCTTAATGGGAACTGGTCTGACAGAGGGCTAGGTCAGCAGTTCTTTCACAGAACCCTGTCACAGTCCTGAGCACGAGAAGACCCAGGGCACACAGCCAGACCAACGGACACTACTTGCAAAATGTTGATGTCTCAGGCGCAGGGTGTGCATGTGTACCCATGTGTGGAATATATATAGGGGCCAGTACTCAAGACCATCTTTTTATGATTCTGTTTCCCCTCCCACTTTCTGTCTGTCTTGCCTATCTAGATTATCCAGCGGTAGGAGCTGTCTCTTAGCTTGTGTTTGCACAGTGCATAGCACAAAGGGGACTGTCTCAGTTAGGGCCTGTAAATGCTACTGTAATATAAATAGATATTATTTTCTGTCCGCTGACCCTTAAATGGGAAGAATCTCTCCATTTGTCTGCTGTAGGGAGTCTACTCTGGGATTCAACACAAAATAGAGACTCTTACAATGAGAGACTCATATCATACTCTCTCTCTCATGGCAATTTTACATTTGTTCTCTCTCTTATTTTATAAATGTAAAATAAATAATCTAGACTGAAACTATATGATGGTTCTTTGTGTAAGAAAAATCGGAATTATTTACTTTTGATTGGCTGGTTTTGGCTTTCTATTGTTTATAAAAGCCTCTAAGGAGTTTAGATATCTTCTTTTCTCACATTGCTACATTAGTCCTTTAATAAAGCAAAACAAAAAATGATCAAACCCTGATTCCCCACACATCCCTGCAGGTTTTAAAACAGAGCTGAAATTAACATACCCTATTTTGTTTAACTACTTCTACATACAGTACTGAATCTATGTTCCAGGCTACATCTGCTCAACACTACAGAGAGTGTGGGCTATCAAAAAAGTCCATTATGGCTCCCTTATTAACTGTCAGATTCCACCCAAATACAGGCCACAAAGTAGGTTAGAGATAGTTAGGAACTGATCTAAGCTGTTTCATCTAGTTACAGTCCCCAAGTGTACAGGGAGCAGATAGTGGGATAGTGATCTGGCCCACAATGTAGAGCATCATAATAGATCAAAATATCTTTCTCTGTGCTTGATCATCAGTCTAGAGAACATTCACTACCAGTTTTATTGGTTGATTGAGGGTAAGAATATATAGAGAAATATATTTCTTCTGCATGCCCAGTTTTCCCCCAGAACCTTTACTGGCAGTTGTCACCATGTGCAAATGTGAAAAGAAGAGATCTTTATCAAAGCAGCTTTCTAAATGCAGTAAAGATCTAGAAAATGTCAAATGTTCACAGCCACAGAGGCCAAAGTCAAGAACTGTACAGTTTGCTGGATTTTTAATTAAGTACACAAATGGCAAAGTGTGTTAACAGAAAACCATCAGGAACTTCCCTCTTGCTCGAGCTTTTGTATGTAATGCTATAATTAAAAAAAAATAAATGTGGAACAAATTGCATTAAAAACAAACATTTTCCACTGAGAATGCCTCTAAACCCCAAAAGAGTCTGATCTTTGGTCCCTGCTGTGGACTGATCCTACACATAATAATAATAAATAATACTTGGAGATATAACTATCTTTCAGAACTGGAAGGGACCTCGAAAGGTCATTGAGTCCAGCCCGCTGCCTTCACTAGCAGGACAAAGTACTGATTTTTGCCCCTGATGGCCCTCCTCCACGATTGAACTCACAACCCTGGGCTTAGCAGGCCAATGCTCAAACCACTGACCTATCCCTCCCCATCTGTAGAGATAAGCCCTGCTAAAATAGCAGGTATCAGCTATTTAAGAAGAAATTATTTTATTATCTTTTATTTCAACAAAATATACTAAGCTAGTTCTATGCAAAAACAGTGCTTCTCTCTTTATACAAGTATACTTTGGATTACTAAGCAAAAAATCAGGCCACAGTCAATGAATATTACATGTGTTTGACCTGGATTGCTTCAAGATTCCAGAGATGGTAAACTCACAAATCTGAAAGTCATTAAAATTTAGCTAAGATGGTCAAGATGATCTTAAAAAAAAAAAAAAAAGGAAGAAGAAGAAGGAACTTTCTCACAAAATTATCTTTATAGCTTGGGATTTTCCATGATGTCTGTAACCAATTAAAAAAAATTATCAGCATGAGAAGTGACTAGCCACGCACTGTAGTTATTTCAGTGGATGAAACAGGAAGCAGAAATGATTGTAGTCTTTTCTTTTCAGGACTTTAATATACTATGCCATACAAATGTAAAAATGTGTATCGCTTTTCCTTCTGAAATCAAACCATTGTATAAATCTTCCCTCCGATCTCACTAACAAATTCTGATTTCTGCAAGCAATTTGAAGCCAGTGATGCTCCTTCATGATTTCTTTAAATAACTTCATGAACATGCTATATAATAAAAGGTCATTACGTATGTATATTACATTATGCCTAGAACCCAATCAGGGGGCCAGATGCTGTAAGAGACAGTCCTTGCCCCACATAGCTTAAAATCTAACACCTCGATGAAGAAAATACGTACATACATACTTAACATTAAGCACATCCATCATCCCTTTGAAGTCAGTAACACCACTCATATGCTCAGATTTAATCATATATGTATTGTCTTTAGGATCAGAGCCTAAACACGTAAAACAGACAATGGATAAGAGAAAGGAAATATCTCCATTTCTAAGGAACAGAGATTAAGTGACATACCCAAGATTACATAAGGAGTTTCTGGAAGAGATACAAATTGACAGTATATCTCCCAAGTCCCAATCTAATGCTTTAAGCATAGGACCGTCCTTCCTCGAATGAAGGCAAAACAAAAATACTAATAAATTCAAGTATTACTGAAAGAGAGTCTTGAACCTATTTATTTTTATGTGCTAACTAAACCACATACATATGTTCCTTGTAGGTAATTCTAGCATAGTTAAACATCTTTCATTCAAGATCTTAAATGTAATTTTGAGAAGTCTGAGAACGGATATGGATTATTTTTCCCTTCTCACTTTCTATCTGCTTGAACACCACATGGGGAAAGCTAGTCAACTTTCTCTGATAGTCTTCAAAAATACATTCTAGAATGCACTTTGCATTTTAATTCATCCTATTTTTTTTTATTTGAGAATAATGCTGGGGATTTTCCTTAAAGTGCTGCTTTACCCTTTTTTAATCTTAATTTCTGACACGAAATAAAAGAGCCATGCATTTTATAAATCTTGGGCATTTTATATTTTATTTAGTTTAAAAACAGCTAAAGACAGAGTGAGAACGAGAGAGAGAAAAAGAAAGCCAACTGCATAAATCTTTCCAAACCCAAAGGCATTCCCCTTGCGCTAAATAAAATTCATTCGGCACATCTTGTTTAAATTATCATCTGAAGTTTGTCTTGTTCCATCTCCAGAACAAGTCAGATGGCAGAGTGTAAAGATATGACTACATGAATAAAAACACATGATCGACTTAGTCACCACAAACATAAAAATAAGATAGAGACAGAAAAATATTATCTGTCAAGTGACATGTTACTTTGATCCATTTGTTTCTGTATTCTGTCACAAATATTCAATCCAGCAGCATCTGCATGCACCTTCTTCTCCAGTGCAAGTGAGAATAATGTTCTGAGAGAACGATTATACTTTTACAGAAGTATAATATTTAATACAAATAAGACAGTATTATGTTACAGAAGGGAAAGTTTTATTTAAGAAATAGGCAAGAGAACTGCAGTACTAACCACTATAAACATCTCAAACATTTAAAAAACTCAAACATATGGGACAGCAACTCAAAAATGCATCAGATTCTTCTGTAGAGATATTCTCATGGATAAATACAGGACTTGAATAGGATTCATTACGAGAAAAATCTCTTGCACCAATTGTCTCTCTTATGAAGCCGGGCACCAGCATTATTAAGAGAAAAGTGCATTATTCTGAGGCAAGTAGGCAGGGAAAAGATTTTTTTAAATGAGCTTTAAAACATGGCACAGAAAACAAAGCAATTTTGCTTTTTCCTATTAAAAGTCAAATTTATAATTGATAAATAAAGTTTCAGGTGGATCAGTTTTTAAAAGAATTCATTTGTGGTATGACTGGTAAAAGCCGAAATGCATCTTAAAAGTATATTTCATTGATCTTTTTCATTCAGGGCTCAGAAACAGGACAGGATTAAGACACAAGAAGAAATGTTTGACCATCTATTCTGCCTCTGTCAAGTGTTAATACATTTCAGAGACCCTGTACCAAATAGAGACGTGCCAATAAAGATACAGATATCAGGCAGAAGTCTGGTTGAATCTAAGAAGATTTACATTTGAATAGTCCAATCATCAAATTTTAACCTTATTAATTGTGAGTCAGGTTCAGTCATGGATGAAAACAAGGTCTTTCTATTGACTTCTGTGGAGGTTCACCCGATTATCTTAGGGGATGAATGTGGCCACGTCAGCCTCAACAATAAAGAAAGAATTTGATCACGAGTTTCCAAGTACTGTACCAGAAACTCTATTTGATTTCTAACTTTGTTCCTTGCTTCATTTCCTCAACGTACTTGGAAGAATAAAGATTAAAATCTCAGCAACAAGGTCTTCTTATTGATAGAAGCAATAGCATGAAGTTAGTTAAGAATTACTCCACATTTTGAGGCACCAAAGCAAGAGTAACCCATAGTTTTTTTATATATAAAAACCCAGAGAGGACTATGAAGTCTGTAATCATTCAGCTTCAAATTGATAATAGGTGTCAATGGAGAGTGATTTTGTACTAGTGTCATTACTTATGCTTTTTAGAAACAAAAATTTTGATTCCACTGAATTCTGGTGCCTCGTGCAAAGGAATGGATGTTTAAAATTCAACTGATATTTTGTTATGACAGTTTCGACAACTATGTGGCCCTTATCATCACAGTAGCCAAGCAGCTCACAAACATTAATGAGTTAATCCTCACAATTCACCTATGAAGTAAGGAAATATTATTACCCCCATTTGAGAGATAAGGAACTGAGGCCCAGAAAAATGATGGACCTGATCCAGCGTCTACTGAAGTTACCAGGAGTCTTTCCACAGTTTTCAATGTACCCAGCTATTGCCAAAGATGACACTATACCACATAGGCAGGGCAAGAAATAAACCTAGATCTTCCGAGTCCCAGTCCAGTGCCTTGACCAAAAAACTATGAGTAAAGTGCTTCTGTATCATTTTTGCAAAACATGGGCCTTCTGAACAATGTCCTTTTATTTCAATATTGTTTATTTAAAAAAAAAAGTTACATGAATACTGTTGGCGAAAGGTATTGGAGTGACCAACCTGGATGCTGAAACCCTTTATTCATCCAAACAGAGAACAATTGCTGATTCATCATGCAAAGTTGCATTGTAAACTTCCCCACATTGCCCTGTCAAATTTCCCATTGCTTACATGGACAGATCACTTCTAGGGGTAAGTAGGTTATTCAGTCACTACACACGTTTAGCTCTTGGTTTTATTGCCAAGAATGACCAAAAAGCGCCAATAGTGAAAGTGGTTTTTTTGGAGGGGGAAAAACAAGGTTCAGTATTTGTCATTGTGCAATTTTCAAAAGGCCCTAATCTGGCCTTTAAATATTAAAGGATGTAAATCATCAGTGCTAGTCCGATGCGAATCCAATTTGCGCAAACTAATGCTATGTGAATGGAACTAACAGACATCACTCTTAACGCAGAAGCCTGTATCTAAGTTTGATATAACCAATATTCAATGCCAGGTAGCATTTGATTTTGAATTCTATTTCCAAATGTTACACCCAAGTGGCAAATAGAAACATAACTTTTATTTCAGTAATATCTATACTTCATGCAAAAAAGGCAATACTTTCCATTTTCATTTGAATAAAAAGAAACCTATCAAAATAACTATTAGTTTATATCTAATCTCCTAATGAAGTGTAAAATCAGATAAATTTATGCCTTTAAAAAAATGTTAATGCTACATCTATCAATTTTCAGGAGAAACAAGATTGGCAGCTGCTTTTTGATCTTGGGAACTGCTGAACCAAAGAAGTACTATTGCAAAAAATCCTACATTTTACTACATACCGTATTTTCAGTCAGATTCTGAGATCTTCACTCAGCTTTTGCTTAGCCTTTTAGGCAAAGCTTTGCCTGTACACGGACGGAGTAAAAACTGAATGAAAGCTAAATAATGACTTCAGGATCTGGTCCTTAGCAAATGCTATTTTCACAATCTTGTGAAAAGTCATTTTTGAATCATGACCTGCAAAAACCCAAGTACTGTTTTTGAGAGAGAGGGAAACAAAATAAACTGATTAAAAATGACGCGTATTCTCTCTTTCTTTTTTGCCTACGATTCAGCAGAATGACAGTCTATCAGGGTTATGAAATTAACCTGCTGGCAGGAAGGGGAGAAAGGATTAGGACTGTTTAGAAGTTTAAAAGATTGAAAGAATTCTATATAATTGATTCCATAACACTGGATTTCTCTCCCCCTGCCCTCCAAGCTTTGAAAGGAAACCTATGACTTAAGATAAATATATTTCACACATCATCATCATCACCACCACCACCCCTCCTCCTCCTCCTCTTGGGGATATTTATCACTGTAATGTTATTTTTCAACATTTGAAATAACAATTTTTGCTATGGAAATGCATTTATATCAATGAGACAAGCTATTTTAATTATTTTGAGATGGTAAAGTACTGTTACTGAACATAGCCCTAATTTAAGAATACCGGACCATAAAAAGAATATTGCTCTGAAGAAAACAAGGGCTCCCTATACAGCAGACCAACAAAATATGGTATGCAAAGTCTTTAACCTTGCCACAATAGTCAAGGAACTAACAATGCAGGCTGATCATCAAATGTATCAGGAAATCTATTTGTGAACCTGCTAGCAGCCTGAGGCAACAGATGACATTGTAGCTTCATTCTTCATTGGGGTCTGATATATATGACTTGAATATTTGCTGACCTTATCTTGAGCTGTGGCCAATCTATTTTAGAGGCAAAACAGTGAACATATATGAAAGGTAATAAAAAGACATAATATGAATAGGAGACACACAGAGAAAGCAAAAACCTACTAGAGTGTGCAGCAGTGGCTAATATATCTTCAGATGAAACCTCCTGTTTTAATGTCTGTTTCTAATATGGTCCAAAGATGCAGCCTGCTGCTGAGAAAAGAATGTATAAGTCAGTGCCAAAGACACTGCAAATTCTCTTTTCTCAGCAGTAGACTGTATCTTTGGACCATATTAGACAGACAATTAGAATAGCTTAGACTATTTTTTAAAAAGTGTTTATACACAAGAATTAAAACATTCTTACAATATTTCTGTGTTACAAAAATCAGTGTATTAAAAATTAATCTTGATTTTTTTTCCCTTGCAGTTTTACAGGCATTATTTTGGATATAGTTCTTGAATGCAGTCTTAAAGTCAGCTTTCACTCTTCTTTTTTGCAACAGATTAATCTACGCTGTTTTTAATAGCTACAACTAATAAATTATGTAGGAAAAGATAAAATCATATTTTATTTATTAAGATATATTAACAGTTTATAGCCAATAAATTTATCTATTTGTCTATTTCTGAGTGGTTTCAGAGTGGTAGTCATTTAGTCTGTATTAGCAAAAACAACGAGGAATTCTTGTGGCACTATAGAGACTAACAGATTTATTTAGGCATAAGGTTTCATGGGCTAGAAACCACTTCATCAGATGCATGGAGTGGAAAACACAGAAGCAGGTATAAATACATGAAAAGATGGGAGTTGCCTTACCAAGTGTGAGGTCAGTCTAATGAGACAATTCAATTAAAAGTAGGATACCAAGGGAGGAAAAATAACTCCTTTGGTATCCTCACGCAGCATAGGGTGGTGTTTACGTGACCATCGCTTATTAGCACTGTAGTGTCTAGGAAGTGGACCTGTTGTGTGGACTGGTCCAGGCTGAGGTTGATGGTGGGGTGGTAATTGTTGAAATCCTATACTGGAAACCTACTGACCGCTATACTTACCTACATGCCTCCAGCTTTCAACCAGACCACGTCACATGATCCATTGTCTACAGCCAAGCTCTAAGATACAACCACATTTGCTCAGAGGATTCAGGGGGCCTGGGGTCTTCAGCGGTAGAGGGCCCCCGTCACCAAAGTGCCGGAAGGACACCCCCCCACCCATGGGTCTTCGAGGCACTTCGGTGGCGGGTCCCAGAGCAGAAGGACCCCCCCCATCGCTGAATTGCCGCTGAAGATCCGCCCCGGGACCCACTGCTGAAGTGCTGGAAGGACCCCCCCACCGCGGGTCTTCGGGGCACTTCGGCGGTGGGTCCCAGAACGGAAGGATCCCCTGCTGCCGAATTGCCAATGATGACCTGGAGTGGAAGAAGCTCCGGGGGCCCAGGCCCCGTGAGAGTTTTCTGGGGCCCCTGGAGCGAGTGAAGGACCCCGCTCCAGGGGACCCAAAAAACTTTCGTGGCGGCCCCTGCAGGGCCCGGAGCCTGGGGCTCATTCACCTGCACAACTACGAATGTGATATATACCATCATGCGCCAGCAATGCCTCTCTGCCATGTACATTGGCCAAACAGGACAGTCTCTACGCAAAAGAATAAATGGACACAAATCTGACATCAGGAATTATAACATTCAAAAACCAGTTGGAGAACACTTCAAACTCTCTAGTCACTCAATAACAGACTTAAAAGTGGCAATTCTTCAACAAAAAACTTCAAAAACAGAATCCAATGTGAAACTGCAGAACTGGAATTAATTTGCAAACTGGACACCATCAAATTAGGCCTGAATAAAGACTGGGAGTGGTTAGGTCATTACAAAACCTAAACCTAATTTCCCCCCACACTAATTTCCCCGTACTGTTACTCACACCTTCTTGTCAACTGTTTGAAATGAGCCACTCTCATTACCACGACAAAAGTTATTTTTTCTTCCTTGGTATTCTACTATTAATTGAACTGTCTTGTTAGACTGACCTCACACTTGGTAAGGCAACTCCCATCCTTTCATGTATTTATACCTGCTCCAGTATTTTCCACTCCATGCATCTGATGAAGTGGGTTCTAGCCCATGAAAGCTTATGCCCAAACAAATCTGTTCGTGTCTAAGGTGCCACAAGGACTCCTCGTTATTTCTGAGTGGTCACTTATAAAATATCAGTCATTGTGGCATGCATTTCTGATCTATTTTCAAGCCTTTCGTGAACTTCTAGCTTTCTATTTATTGTAGAAATAAATTTCAGTAGGGGAAATATTCCATTATAATTAGGTCTAGGCATCAACTGTTCATTTTTTTTTAAATATCCACACAATTATTAATATTGCCTTCTTAGAACAATGAAAATATTTTCCCTAGTGATTGCCTTTTTATATTACCAGCAATGATAATTTAAAAATAAAGTGGATTTGAAAAGAGGGATTTCGGATCAACAATTTGTACTCAGTAATGCCTGATATCAAACATCTTTCTTGGCATAAACAGGCACTGGAGGATCTTTCCCATTAGAAAAATAGGTAATATGTTAGGCCTAAAAACCCTGATAGTGTTCTTCAAGCACAGTACATTATGTGGTACTATAATATGACAGAGTTAAGAAATGTCTCTACTCAAGTCCCAGACCAACAGTCTCAGAAACATAAATGAGTGTCATGTAGGCGAGAATGTTCAAATAATAGACTGAGCAAGATTCATAACCATGTTAATTAACTCCAAGGTGCAGCACACAAGAGAAAAGTGACAAATCATGTAGATTACTGCCACTGATCTTCACATCTAAATGAAACAAGACAAATAGGTGCCTTGAGCCCCTCTTGTTAACATCCACAAAAGAAAGATCTCTAAGGAGTAGCAGATGTTGCAGCTCAGCACTCTGAAAAACTACCCCTGAAGGATTATTGAACTGAAATCTCTTTCTGGATGGCACCAGGATTATGGATATACATTTCTGACTACCTTGCAATCTGCTGTCTCTGTAATTATGGAATGGATGCAGATGAAGTGCATCAGCTCTGGGAATACTGTATCTTATTGACTCCCATCTTGACTTCTGAGAGTAAAGGGCAATGCAATCAGGAGGCAATCATCAATATTGGTGGATTATGTTAAGAAGGGCATTCACTTATTCCTCGTCTATACTAGGAATTTGCTGCGATTTTAGTCAGTTACTGTGCAAACCTCTAGACCGTGTAACCCTCTGCAAGCTGAGATTTGCACTGGAGAAGCTTATCCTGCTTTCAAGCAAAGGAAAACTCCAACAGTGCAAACAGAAGTTTAGCTAGCCTACTCTTGCGCAATAGTACATCCATGGCTGACAGCTGTAATTGCAGCAGATCTCCTGCAGAGATGAAGCCTGAGCTTCAAATAACTCAGATGACCATAATCTGGGAGCTGCATTAGAAGGTAAGGGAGCTGTGATGCTGGCAGACCAAGTACCAGCTCATGCCAAGGTCCCCAGGCCTAAACTGCTACATACGTAGCTGGAACCAGTCTGGGTCACCTGTGTGTTAGCACTGTTAAAATGGGTATTAGAATTATAAGAATGTGTTTAGAGTTTATGGCATGTTTGTAAGTTGATGCATGTATTAATATCGCTTATAATATCTGTATCCTATATTATATGATAATATTTGAGCGTTTGTATTGTAAGCCTCTGTAACTCACCAGACAGGAGACACACATTACCTAGTGTGGAATGCTGGTCTCCAACAGAAGGTATTCTCTCATGCACAACGGGGAAGACCCATCAACACCAAACAAATTATTGAGGTACAAAAGACTTTGCTGACTGCTCTTTCCCCCTTCTTCCCTCATGAAAATGAGTCATGCAAGTGAATTCCTTCCATCAGCCAAGTTTTCAGCTCAGAGCTCAAGGGAGGGAAGGGAATAAAAGCACCTTACAAGAAGGAAATGTAACTGTAAGCAGCTTGGACTATGGGAACAGGGATTACTAGGCATAAGCAAAAGATCCCAAGTGCTTAACCTGGGTTAGCCCTGAAGGCCACAAAGAGCTTATTTATTATAGAAGCTTCTATTACTTTTCAAAACTTAAGATTGAAACTAATTTGTGTGTATATATGTTTACCTGCTCTAATCCTGTAAATAAATCTCATGTTTCCTATTCTAATATAATCAATCTTTAGATATCATAGGATTGGCCACAAATGTTGTCTTTGGTGTGAGATCTAAAGTGCAATTGACCTGGGGTAAGTGACTGGTCCTTTGGAACTGGGAATAAACTGAATATTGCTACAATACTTGGTGTAAGGGACCATCTGTCACAAAGGTAGGCTCACCTGGATGGCAAAACAGATTGCAGTACCAAGGTCACCATCTGCAACTCTGTGTTAAAGCTGCTACAGTGCCTGAGAAGTTTACACTTCATATTTAGCTAGTGAAATCTAAGTATAGAACTCACAACCACTTCCGGGTTTGTGTCCTGGTTCTTAACAGTTTGCCCTGAGTTTGGTACTTGTGCTCTTGAGCCACTGCAGGACAGCTTTACGGGAACATAAAACATTCTACCATCTATATTCCTGAAAAAATAATTTCAGGGATCGGAGGTGGAGTTGGAGGAGGAAGAGAATGGGGAAGAGTGATCTAAAGTAAAAAAACCCATGTTTTAGCTCCACTTCTGCTACCATTTTAATGTTATTACAGCAGACACGCAAGACATTATACAAATATCCCAAATGTAGGCTGTAGTTATATTTGTGCTGCTCACCACATAATGTGACCTATCAGCAGACAATGTAGCCTGCACATGAGTGACTTCTCATCATCCTTTCTTCTTGCCTCTATGCACTCAAAATGTACTGATTTTATAATTCAGTTTTGGCAATGCTACAGCATTAAGAATTCTTATTTTCTCAGGCTCCATGGGAATGCATGGCCCACACAGAACACAGTGAGCATCCAAACCTGCAGAGGAAGATTGTTTTAAGGTCTGAAGCTCACAGCAGGAACCAGTCTAAGTTCTGTTCCACTTTGCAACCATAAAAGCATGTTGCATACTATACAATATCAAACACCATTGACTACCTGGTGTATTGAACAGTATGCAACCTGCTTATGACATGTAATAGGCTACAAAATCTGAATTCCTAGCCTCGGATAACAAAGCGGAACCCAGCTCTGGAGTATATAGATAGAATGCTTGGCTATATGCAGCTGTTGTCAGTACTTTGCACTGAGATCTAGGGTCAGTTTGCCCAGCCTTATGAGGTTGAGAGCAGTGACAGGCTCAGATTCGTATCTCGGCCTCCACAGAGCAAAGATAGAGATAGAAATTGGCATCCTATCTATTGATACAGATAATCCCATATAGTACCTGTCTCAAATACATAACTCCCAAGTGACTGGAAAAGAAAAAAAAAATCCCAAGGATCATTGACTTTTTCTGTAAAAGAAACCCAAACATCCCCAAAACAGCAGCATGCTGATTTACCCAAAATGGGGAAACCTGTTTTAAATGAAGAATGCCACATTGTGTGTGATACTTCATGTATGTTTAGTTAGGGCTAAATAGTGGCTTTACTAAAATCCCTAAATAAGGGGCATTGCTTAGCTGTACTGCCTCAGGAGCAGACCAGATCTCTCTCTCACAATATGGCTCTTGGTTCACCCTTCTCTCAGGGGAGAAATAATCTGCACCAGCTCTCTGCCTTACACAGACTACTTGCCTCTGCTCTGGCTCAGCTCAGCTGTCTGGCACATCAAGGACAGAGAGAGAAAGTCAAGGCTCCATCTGCTCCCCACTCATGCCCTGTCCACCTGAATAGGGTGAATGAAGAGAGGGAGGTGAGGTGAGGCTGTGAGGTGAGACACAGCTAGCCATCTAATTCTCCTGCACTGGCACATACTGAGGATCACAACTGTGCTCTCATTCAACAATTTAAAAGCAAGAGCAACTTCAGGTCTTAAATTTAATGCATCTGGTGACTCTGGCCAGACTTTAAAAAGAGAGGGACACTGGCTGAGGTACATTTTCAAAGCACTAAATAGAGTTTTAGCCAGGAAACTCCCTTTACTGCTTTGAAATTTCACAAGTGCACTCTAGTGAGTGACTCCTTCCAGGAAGCAACAAGATTATAAAAGTAAATGCATATTCCAATGCCCAGCATCTTGCAAAATATTTATTTTTAAATTATTCCAAACTATTGACAAAATGAACTGAATGATTATCAAGTGATTAAAAAGCCTGGAGCCTTTTAAAGAGAATGAAAATAAAGTGGCTCATTTCAGGCCTTCCCCACTTACTGTCTCCTAAACTGTAGAGCAAGCACATACTAATAGTAAACAACAACAAAACTTTGCACATGTTCTGCATAGTACCTTTCATTTGAGAACATCAGAGTGCTTTCAGTTCTTTTAAGTAGGTCTCATAACACCTTTGAGAATTAGGAACTATTACAACATATCCATTTTATTGATGGGAAAATCAAGTCACAGAGAGGTAACATGATTTGATGATTTGCATATGGTCTAGATGCAAATCAGTGGGAAGGTGCAATTCCCAGATTGGGCAGATATCCATGCATTAACTCTGCTCAAGCTAATGTGTTAAAAATAAAAGTGTGGCCACAGCAGCATGGGTTAGCTACTAGAGTACAATCCTGTCAAAGATCCTAAGTACATTCGCGGCTGGCTAGCCCAAGCCACTGCCCGTGCCACCACAGCCACACTGCTATTTTTAGTGCACTAGCTGGAGCAGAGCTAGCACATACATTTCTGTTCTAACTGGGAATTACAACAGTGTAGACATGCTCCTAAATAACAACACCTCACAGAGGGCTGTTTAATAATCCACCCATATAAATTACACTTCAGTCATGGAATTACAAAAGCTGATAATGTCCAGGCCATGTATTCATGTTGGCTCTGATTCTACACATGCAGGCAGACGCTTACCCCTGAAGAGAAAATTTCTGAAGTCAATAAGGCTCAGACTGCAGTATTAGTCCATTAATTGGTAGGATCCTTTTCCCTCTACTGCTTTTAGTCTCCACATGTGTCATAAACAAATAGCTAAGGGTTAATGTCTCTTTCACCTGGAAAGGGTTAACAAACGACACCTGACCAGAGGACCAATCAGGAAACAAGATACTTTCAACTCTGGGT